>NW_010526337.1:0-305 GCF_000687285.1 Phaethon lepturus
GAGGGGGAGGCAGGCTGGCTGTTTGCTGATTTTAAAAGGGGGAAGGAGAATGCATGTAGGGGGGAGAAGCAATAATTTTAATTAAAAGGCAAATGACTGCACTGAAAATTGACTTGAAGCACAGAGATATTAAAAAGCTGTTGACTCTCTGAATTACTCCTCCCTGAGTTGCTTGACACAGGAGTATTTAGACAGCACGGGCTGGTTTAGCACCCTGACCTGGGGAGCCGCGGCGAGGGGAGAGGAACCACTGGGCAGCGGAGGGGGACAGCCCCTTCCCCTGCCCCGGGTGACACCGCGGCAGC
>NW_010526337.1:498-1564 GCF_000687285.1 Phaethon lepturus
TCGCGAAACACAAGCCAAGCCTCCACGCTGCCCAGACGCCTCGAAAACCTCCCTGGCTGCCTCCAGGGTTACCCCGAGCCGCATCGCTGCCGGAACCCGAGACGGGATAAAAGAGCGGTGCTGTTTTCCGTCGCCGAGCCACAGGTCTGTCAGCCTAAGCAGGTGCTACAAACCTTTCAGAAAGGGTCAAAAACTCCTTTTTTTCCACGACAAGCCAAGCCTCCACGCTGCCCAGACGCCTCGAAAACCTCCCTGGCTGCCTCCAGGGTTACCCCGAGCCGCATCGCTGCCGGAACCCGAGACGGGATAAAAGAGCGGTGCTGTTTTCCGTCGCCGAGCCACAGGTCTGTCAGCCTAAGCAGGTGCTACAAACCTTTCAGAAAGGGTCAAAAACTCCTTTTTTTCCACGGGAGACAAGCTCATTAACTGGCATCGTTACGCGGCTGTGGGATGACCTTATAACTGTCTGTATGTTCACATCCACAAGGATGCAGCTTCTGAGAGCGGGGGCTCTTTAATCTTGTTCAGACAAAGGCAGAACAAGATCTGAGAGCTGGAAGCTGAAGCGTCAGAAACGCAGATGAGAGGGAAGGCAAACGTGCTGAAGGGGGCTGGGGAGAGCCTGCGCCGAGCCGGGCGGCTTCTCCGTTATTTCCCACCTTTGGACCGAGGCAGAGCATCCCTTCTGGAAGACAAACGCCCGCGCAGCCAGCAGTTATGGCCTTGATGCAGGAGCTACTGCCGAGACTTTGTGGCCTCTGTCATGCGGCTGGGGTCAAACTGGGTGATCAGAAGGGTCTTTCCTGGTCTTGAAAAGACCCCACAAATCCAGCAAATCCCACAAATCCTATCCGTTGCCTTTATCCCCTCCCCTCAGCCTGCCTTGTGCTGGTTTGAACACCTCCAGGTGCTGCCTGACCCATTCAAGAACTTGTAATCCCAACAGGGCATCACCATTATGCTGCTCCCCCCCAAATATGTTGAAGTTCAGTATCAGCAGGACCTGCAGCCCACCCCGCCCGAACACCAGTGATGAAACTACCAGGGCTGGCTGTCCCCCAGCCCC
>NW_010526337.1:1607-3783 GCF_000687285.1 Phaethon lepturus
AGCCCCGCCAGCCAGCTCCCAGCTCTGTGAAGGGCGACAGGAGCCATGGCCACAGGCACAGCCTCCAAGCCTTCCTTCCCGCGTGGCCCAAGGAAGCGGCCGTGCACCCTGCTCTCCAGCTGAGGGGCAAGCGTGCACCCCATTTGGAGCCGGGGACTTAATTGCATGCGTAATTCTGGGCCGGCAAACGAGCTAGAAGAGCGCTGGGCGCCTGGGGCAGGTCCCCGTATGGATGCACGACCCGGCCGTGGGCTGCTGCCTTCATCCCGCTGCCCCGCTGCCATTTCGGGATAACGTGCTCATCGCAACTCAGCAAGGCGTTTGCGGGAAACGCAATTAAATTACAGCGCGCCGTTCCAGCGCCTCGCTCTTACAGCGAGAAGGCTCTCGTGGCGGGAGCCTGGCGCACCCCACGTATTACAAGCTCGATTTCCTCCGCTTCCAGGCTGTCCTCCCTGGCACAGCCCTCCCGTGCTGGCACTCCAGCTGCCCGGCAGCGGTGCACGTCCCTTAGGAGGGACGGACGTGCCGGTGCAGCTCCCCTTACCTTCAAGCTGGCACCGGCACAGAAAATCCACCCGCTCCAGGGCGGGAGGCCACCAAAGTCCCAGATAAATAAGCCTAAAGCAGAAGGAAATGGGATGGTGCAGGTCGGTGTCCCTCCGGGGATGCTGCATGATGCCGGCAGCTCTCAGCCCTGGGGAATGGCTGTGGGATGGGCTCTCAGAGAGCTTAGATGTTGGAGGAAATGTGGTTTTTCTGAAGGCAGGTGGTTTCCTGATGACCTGGACCGGGACTGACCGGTGCTGCTGCTCTTGGGATTATTTTAGCTCGGAGCTGCTGCCCTGATTGACAGGGCTCTGGTGCACCCCCCAGCCTCCCCAAAAAGAAAGGCTGAAATCTTTGCTGAGGCGCTGGAACCATCTCTGGCAACGTGAACACCCAGCCCATTAGAGGCCGACAGATGCCATAGAAATAAAATCTATTATTATGACAGACCCAGCAGGGGTTGCTACTGAACAGATTCCACCACATTTCCCCTCTTACAGCTTTTCTAAACCGGCCTCGCTTCCACAGCCGGCTCCTAGATAAGGCACCTGCCTCTCCGCCTGACCCAAAGAGCCAGCGTCCTCCTCCCACTCTCCTTTGAAAGCTCTCCCCTCCCGTTCCCAGCAAGGAAAACCCCAAACCTTACAAGCTCCGGCACTTGGTGGGGAGCTGGTCCCTCCAGGAGCAGCAGTGATGCCTCCAGCTTCGAAACCCTCCCTCTCCTACAAAGAGGGTGGGAGCTGATGCCTCAATCATCAATGCAAAGCAGAAACCGGGCGGCACCCTCTTATAAACACCCAGAAAAAGGAGCTACAGGTGCTGCCCTCACCCACCACGGTCCCTGCACCCGGGAGAGGGTCGTGGAAGGAGCGAACATCAAACACGAAACAAGCAGGGTGGGGAGGAGCACGCTGCTGGCCCCCGGCCCCGGTACTGACCTGGAGACTTTAAACAAAGGGAACAGAGTCCTGGCTTCTTCCCTCCTGCAATTCCATCGAGCCCTGGTTAGGGACAGGAAAGGAGGAGATTCATGAATGAACGCAATCCGGGCGGGAAAGTTCGCCAGGGATGGAGGGGAATAAACAAATAAATCAGAGCAAGCAAACACATAATAAATCTGAAACAAAAGAGCAGCAGCAGAAAGCGTCTGAGAACGAAATACAGCGCGGAGAGCGATGGGGGCCGGGCTGTGCCCTGCCGTGGGGGCACGAGAGCCCCTTCTGCCCCTGCCCACGGCGCCGGACACAGCCGCCCCTGCACACGGAGGGGTTGGCTTCCACGCGGAGGGAGGCAAACGTCCGCGCACAGGCTGCAGACGAACCCCGAAATGCCCAACCCTGCAGGTGCTGCAGGGTCTCGTCGAGGGGACCCTGCGCGGCTCAGCCCCCAGCCCAAGCCGGGGACGCTCGCTGGGAAGAGGGGTTACGGGCAGGGAAGAGCAAGGGAGAGTCAGAGTAGATGGGCTTGTTGGGGTTTTTTTCTGGCAAATACTGAGATTGGACCTTTCTATCACAAGTGAAGCTGCGCAACCTCATTGTGCCGCGATCGGCGCAGCAGCACAGCCTGCCCCGGGGACCTGCCAGCTCCCTGCCTGGGCAACGTCGGCTCCGAAATCCCAGCACCCGAA
>NW_010526337.1:3921-4220 GCF_000687285.1 Phaethon lepturus
GCAAAAAACCGAGACGGGCGAGTACGGGGAGGGGAGAGGTGCTGCGCAGGGCTCCCCCACCCTCTGCCCCACAGGTCCGGACCCCCTGAGCACCCTGCCCACACGCAGCTGAGCCCAGACACTGCCTGGCTCCAGCAAAACAGCCCGGAGCTGCTTTGAGCCTTTGTTTTTAGGGACATGGGGTGGTTTTCTCCTCCCCGCTGCAAGGAGCGGGGTGGCAAGGGCAGGGGCCAGCTGAGCCGGCGAGACCTCGGCTCATCCACGAGCACCTTTCCTTTGCCGGGAAAAGCTGCGCCCAG
>NW_010526338.1:0-313 GCF_000687285.1 Phaethon lepturus
GAACGCCCGCGCGGCCAATTTGGGTGCCAGGTAGGGATGGGGATGGGGAGTGGGTGCCCCAAACCAGTGGGTGCCCCATGCCAGCGGGTGCCCCACCACCGGGTCGGGGTCTGGGCTCATCCCCGACCCAATTAGGTTGACAGTGGCTGAAGGCACCAGGAAGAAGGATCTGGAGAGGCTGAAGACCAGCGAGGAGAAGAGCCGGGAGCTGGTAAGAACCAGGATGCGGGTGCACCCACGGGTGACAAGGGGGACGCGGGTGGGGGCTGACACCATCCCCTCGCAGGAGAGACGACTGTCGGCGCTGGGGAGG
>NW_010526338.1:466-678 GCF_000687285.1 Phaethon lepturus
GGGGGTTGGGGACGAGGGTGGAGACGTGGCTCAGGCCACCAGTGTGTAACCGGTTATCCCGATGTCCCCAATGTGTCCCTGCAGCCGGGTCACCCACCGCCTCCTGGGTCCTTCCGAAGGGTGTTTAAGCCCGATGCCGCTGGGTGTCCCCTCCCCGGGCAATAAAGAGCGTTGGTGTCACCGTCACAAGGTGCTTGGCTGTGTCCTGCCGC
>NW_010526339.1:0-5992 GCF_000687285.1 Phaethon lepturus
TGCCTGGCTGTGAGAAGAGCCGCTGAATGAGCGTGTTGTTTTCTGATCTCTCCCTTTAATGTATTTTACCAGCAGCCTAGTGATGGTCCTGACACGCCGGCTCCCGTGCACGCTCCTGCGCTTTGGGAGTGCAGCATTAATAACACACTTCCATGCATCATGCCATTTTTAAGCATGATCGTTATGATAAAGGGCATATACTTAATTACAGGCCTGCTTAATTACAGCTCTGTTGAAGCTCGTTTGTTTAGGAGAGTGCTAATTGCGCTGCTGAGCCTTTGGCACACCCAGCTTTCATCTGCTGCTTTGCTCTGCAGTTCTGAGCGCTGGGAGGGCTGGAGTGTGCGAGGGCCGAAAGAAGGATGGTGGAGGCAGTCTGGCGGGGGCTGCCGGGAACGTGCACACTCATCGTGGCTTATTCTTTAAATTACTTTACAAAAGCCGGCGTGTGACTGATCAAAGCAGGTTTCTGTCGGGATAACAAATGCAGATGGTCTTTCAGGTTCAAAACTTCCTGGATTTGGTGATGCTGCTTTTCATCTGTTTCCTTTTGTTTCATGTAGCGCTGTGGCTGCCACATAGCACCTTTGATAATGAAATTACTCCAGTGGAGGGGTTTTTTTAAGTCAAAGATACACAAAGCAAATGTAAAATGCTAGGTATTCTTAAGTAACCCTTGTTAAATCACTAACGTGGTAACTCACTGGCGTTGATGGAAGTCACCAGCAGCAAGCAGAGGAATGCTGGGTTCGTGGGTGCAGATGCTTTGTGGAACAAAACCCTATTTGAGGATTACTTGATGGCATTTCAGGGCTTAAATTTGCTCTAGTTTGAAGTTTTTATTTCTTTCAGAGCTGAAATCTGAAGACTTAAAATGTTAAAGGTGTCACTGAAATAAAGTGGGTGTATTTGGGGCTGCACTCTGCCTTAGAAATGTGCCCTTTTCAGTCTTGTGTGGAAATTGCCCAGTTACATGTTTTAGAAGTAAGTGTCTCCCTTGTACTGACACATCTTGTGGGGGTCTTTTTGGGGAGTTTCTGAGGTGGTGATAGCAAGACAGAAACACTGAACATCGTTGCACTATCTAAGAAGAAGACGCAAGACAATATAAAGGCAAACTGTCCTCTTAGTATCATAAGGTTGTGCTACAGAGTGAGCTTGTCCCAGTGACATGAGGCTGTGCTGTGTGCCGTCGTGTCCTTGTGTCTGTCCTCATACTCCAGTGGTTTCCGTCCTCCAGGTGTGGTTTGCAAGTGTTTGAGCTCTGTTGCTCTCTGTTGAGTTTGCAGCAGCCAGGCCAGGGAGGGTGCTTGGCCCCGGCTCGTTGTTTTCATTCCGCCCAGGCAGTAGTGCTTACTGCCGTGGGCAGGTACAAGTCACCGGGGCCAGGTGTGTTCCGTATCCTCTTGCTCAGACATCACTGAGTTCACTCAGATGGTTCTGTGTGGTAGTGGTAAACAGATGTCTGTCCTCTTCAACTCTTTGTTTCCGGTTTCAAATACTGTCCTGTTTTGGCAGCTGAACCAAATCGGAAGACTCAAAATTGTATATGGATGGAGCAGGGAATTCCTGATTTGGCAGAGACTAACCCAGCTGTGTCTTGAACAGAGAGAACCACTGGCAGGTTAGAGGGAGGAAAAGGCTGGCAATAACTTCTACAAGCTATCCGTCATGTGTCAATGCCGTGAATACTTGATCTGTCACTGGGAACGTGTGAAGTTGCACATCAGAAGTCATCTGGAAACGTAACATGTCTGCTTGTTTTGTCCCTTTCAGCAATGGATGGAGTGCCTTTTATGATTTCGGAGAAGTTTGCCTGTGCTCCTGAAGGGGTGAGTTGCCTTCGTTGTTCTCCCAGTGTCTGGAATTCATCTTTTTGTGGAGAGCGTTCACAAAGCATCAAAACAAATTACCTGCTTCTGGGAGGTTTTCTTTTGTGGGGCCTAATATATACCCGGTGCTTGAGATGACCCAAGGTTGCGCTTCACAATGCTTTCCCATAGGGTGGGAATGGCTTTTGCCAGATCAATTCTAAAACTAAATTGTCCCGGGAGCTGCAAGTTTATCACCATCAGAAATAGGAATGGCAATGGGCCTCTCTGGTGCTGGAAGCATTTCTAATTTCTTAGCACAGATTGTAAAGAAGGCTGCAAATATAGAGCTCTCCTAGATTTGACCTGCTGTGGAGATGATGTAGTTCAGTCAGCTTTACGACTTGCCTTTTGCACGCCAGAAGATCAAGGCAACAGTAGTGGCATGGTGCCACCTCGCGCTGGCCGCGAGGCTCCTGCGGCTCCCTGCCCTGCGCGCGCAGAGCCGGGTGGTGGCATGTGGGCGAAGATCTTCTAGAGCTCCTCAGTCTTGGTGGGCGCTGGTGGTTTTGCAGGTGAAGCGTGAGTGGCTGTAGCTGACCAGGGGTAGTAGGATTGCCGTGGCTGTGCTGGTAAATGTGTTTAGCCAGGATTGCCGTGGCTGTGCTGGAGGCTCCTGCGGCTCCCTGCCCTGCGCGCGCAGAGCCGGGTGGTGGCATGTGGGCGAAGATCTTCTAGAGCTCCTCAGTCTTGGTGGGCGCTGGTGGTTTTGCAGGTGAAGCGTGAGTGGCTGTAGCTGACCAGGGGTAGTAGGATTGCCGTGGCTGTGCTGGTAAATGTGTTTAGCCAGGATTGCCGTGGCTGTGCTGGCTATGCTGGTGTGGAGGCTGCACCCTCATGTTTACCAGTTCCAGCCTGGAAAGTCTAGGGAGGTGACTGTGTCCTAATGGCATTGCAGCTGGACCTCGGCTGAGTTCCAGGGAACAGGGGGTGGAAAAATGATTTTAGGATTCCCGTTGCCCTCTGGCCTGGGAGATTATCTGAGCCAAAGTGTCTCAAGTGCTGTGGCAAAACAGGCTGGGTTATTTTTACATACAGCACTAAGAGAGTTCACTCCTCGAGCAGAGTCCTGCTCGGCATGCCTGTGCTGCCAGCGGCACGGCTCCTGCCTGGCAGCGGGGCGAGCTCAGGAAGGCACCGTGTCCTGCCTGTTTGATGCCAAGCGCTTTGGTGCCCGTGGAGGGTGCCACCGACAGCCTGGTCAGGGCAGCTTTGCTTGGCCAAAATGGAAACCCCAGTACCGATTCAGAATGACTTTTGAGCATCACTGGGCCAGTGCTAATTTAAGTTGGTGATCCAGAGCTCAAAGGCTTAGCATCCCACTACCAGTTCACTAATCCATCCGATCCTAAAACAATATCTCTTTAAAAATCAATTTACAAGAAGCTGTAAAGGCAAACACCGAGCCATCAGCTGTATCTGATTTTTCACGTTGTGCTCCGGCTTTGTGCTTTCTTCTTCCTGCTGACACAACCTGTGTGTGCAGCCAGACATGGTTTTTCACAACCATTGCTTTCTGAAAGGGTTGTTTATGGGCCGGTATTCCCAGAAAGCTGGAGTCCCTGCTGCGAGGACAAATGCAGAGAGATTAGGTTGTGCTAATCCTCCCCTCGGATCCTTTAGACACCATTGCCACCATATGGTCAGTTTGATCGGGGCTTCCCACAGCCGGTGCTGCTCACACCTACGTGCTGCAGCCATACGAAATCCATAGGGTGTTACAAAGTGCGTTCCAGTAACAGCCGTCCTGCGGCAAGGAGATGGCTAAAGATCTACCTGTGCAAAGCCACACTGAGATGAGTGTCAGCTGTCCCTGCTTAGGGAGAAAGGCGTTAGAGCTGTTATCCTAGACCACCTTCTGCTGCTTCACTCTCGTGGTGGACTGAGAAACAGGATTATGCATGTGTTTACAGATGGTGCCTCTAAATCTCTGGTGATAGAGTATTTGCTGACTTCAAACAAACCAAAACCAAACAAAAAAAAACCTAAATTTGACATTTCTGGGTTTTTTTTCCTTTTTTTCTTGCCAGATGCAGCCAGTTGATCTCTTGGGCATCACAATCAAAACCCTTGCAGAAATCGAAAAGGAGGTAGGTAGCCAGCCAGGCACTAAGCAAAAGCGTCACAAGAGCTGTGTTTACTTTGTTGTAAGATCCCTTCCCTTATGGAAGAGGCCTCTCGTAAGACTTTCCCCAAGTCACTGCTGGTGGATAAAGTCAATGTGGAGTGAAACAGTAAGCTCAGAATTAGGGATGTCCCCTGTGATCTGTGCTGGGTGAAGACGCTTCAGGTGTTAAATCTAATGGCAAAGTCTGCTGCCCTCTGCTTAATTCCAGATGTCTTTCTTATTCAATCTTTCTTTCTCACTTATTAACAAAACATGTTACAAGCAAGTCACTGTGTTAGGTTGCCTCTTGTATCTCAGGGAAGCAAAGGAACTTGACTAAGCAATGTCAGGTAAACCACTTCATCATTTTTCAGTTTGATAGTGCTGGTTAACTTCTGGGCTGCACTGTCAGTGGGTGTGAGTCTTCCAGGAGCTCAGGGAGGAGGCAGCCATCAAACCAAGGGTGGTCTCATGTTCCCGAGGGAGCATTTTGGCATATGCATGACTGGGAGCTGCCTGCTCTGCAAGGGCTGCCTCTCAGCTGAAGTATCAGACCAGGAGGAAAATGGTCGCAGCAGCATGTGCTTCTTCAGCCACCATCAGTCACAAACATCTTCTCATGCGCTGACCAGCTGAGTTCAAGGCAGAGAGTAAGAAGATGGCATAGCAAAACTTCCAGACTCCTCATGGCTTCTCCACTTTTTGATTCCAGTTGTGAGTCCAGTTTCCTAAATCCATCCCTTTCTCCTGCTTGAAAGTTTTGTCTGAGTACGAAAAGGCGGTCAGTTGCCAGGGCTTTCCAGGCACCTGGCGGGCCAGAAGAGCAGTGACAGCGACTCTGAAGATGCTGCCTGACAGGGACAATTGCTGGCAGAAGCACCCGCTACCTTGGGTGCAGCTGTCCTGCTGCGTGCCATGCGTGCCATGCTTCTGTTTCAGTACTGCCTGCGTCTTCTCACGAGGTACCGTGCGCTGGGAGCCGAGGGTGCTCAGGGCTGGTGGCCCCTATGCGTGCCTGCCTCCTTCCCCTGGCTCTCGCCAGGAGCTGGCCGTGGGGCAGCGGATCCCTTTTGCTGGAGGGGAAGCCAAGTGGTGTTGGATTTGCTTTTGCAGCCCTCTGCGTGTTGCCTGGTGCAGGAGAGGTCTCGGCAGCTCGGGGCACTGCCCGGAGTGGTGGGCTGTGCAGCCTTGCCCCATGGCCGTTGCAGGCCTGCGGAGTGCAGGGACACGGGCACCGGAGTCGTTTGTGTGGCCTTGGGAGGAGAGGTTGATACCTGCCTGCTCTCCCCACACCCTCCTGTTCCGTTACAGGCTGTGCGCGTTTCAGAGTAATGAAAAGTATAATTATGCAGCCCATATTCCTTGATGAAGCATCTTGTCTGCACATAGATAGCTATGCATATAAATATTGTGAATTTCTGCATGGCTTTATTTCCCTTGCAAGCAATAGCACCATTACAGCAAATCTTCTGGATTTCCAAAGCAGCAAGAACATTTTCCCTGGAGCTAGATGCCTTGCAAAAAATATTCCCAAAGAATTCCAAGAGTTATTGTTCTCTGTCGCCACATTTGCGGATGTATGCACCCATCCTCCAAGCCACAAGAGAAAGGACTCCACTCTTTCAGGAAAACTGATGAAAATAGGCACAAATCCTGTACTGCACACGCAAGGCTGCACCTGAAGTCAGCATCTCATTGCAGCGGGAGTGCACAGCTGTGCCCTGAGGAGCGTATGAAGAAGTGGTGTATGAGGAGCCGGTGAAGCCCAGTGGGAGAAGGCAGGTTGAAGCTGAGAATTGGAGGTGAGCCCGCCGTCCACCCGTGGCTGCTGCGGTGGACGTAGCGCGGCAGGGAGCAGCGCCCCGGCAGCACCGCTGCTGGCTCTCCGTGCGAGGGGTTTGTCCTCGCTGCTCCTGCCTGTCCTGGGTAGGGGCATGTCACCGAGCGGGCGGGTGGCGCAGGTGGCGGCGAAGGCTCCGGTGGTGGCAGCGGGTGCTGCGGTGCCACGTGGCCG
>NW_010526339.1:6029-6281 GCF_000687285.1 Phaethon lepturus
GCACTCGTGGGGCGCTGGCAGAGTGCACCCTGTCGTCGTTTGAGCTTGGCGTTGAGCAAAGTCTGGAGAGAGTCTAATTAGTAAAGTGAGCATCTAATATTAATCATTCCTTTTAAACTGACAAGGAAGGCAGTTCATTTAACCACTTAATTGCTACAAGTTTTCATGGGCTGCTCTTCGCAAATATATTTAATGAAGAAGTTGTAAATCTAAAAGAGCTTAAAATCTTAATTTTATACAGAAATATTTTTC
>NW_010526339.1:6386-6654 GCF_000687285.1 Phaethon lepturus
CAGCAATTAGGCATTTTTTTCAGTTCCCAAATGACTAGAGAAATTCGTCTTGATTATAATTGCTCTTAGCCACGCATATCTAATTTGTGTCTTTTTAAGTGTTAATTAGTAAACAGTTTGAGCTGACATCTTTATGTGTTTGTGTGCTGAAAAATGAGGCTTATTGCTTATTTAGCTCGGGGCTGGTATTGCTGGCTGTGACATCACGACACTGAGGTAAAATTAATGAAGACGTGTTTGCCAATTAAAAGGCAGGCTGGAGAAGGAC
>NW_010526340.1:0-26770 GCF_000687285.1 Phaethon lepturus
AGAGGAGGGAGAGGACGCGAGTTTTTCACGGCAAATAATTGGATTTGTTTGTCTGAACTTTCTGTTAAGTTCTCTTGGTCTTCAGGCTGCGAAGTGACTTGCTCTCGTATCAGAGGGCTGACAGTGCAGAGGTGCACGAGGGAGGGGACCGAGCAGTGTAAGCATGGGTCTCTTGCTTACTGCTGGAAAGACAGGAACGCAAAATAGCATTTGCATACGGTAATGATCTTCTTAATAATTCTAACATACTTGGTTTGCATAAGGTACATTGTTTTTATAAATAAATAGCACTGCATTATGGTTCAGTGTTTAGGCTGGCGAGTGTCTTCGTGTATACTTTCGCAATTTTCTTTTCAGCTATCTGGAGTTTGCCTTTGAATTCACGTTGGTCTCTTACTCACTGGGCAGAGCTGTTCAGCTGGAAATTTTCCAGCCGTTTACCACAGCTAGCAAGTTAGACTCGGAGACGCACCGCGGGGTACTGATGGAAACCTCCCAGCCACCCGGCGCGCCCACGTCCCGCGCGGGTCTGAGACGCTGGCAGGGTGTCAGCCAAAAGCAGGAGTAAATGCTCACCCCGGGGGCAGTGGAACGGGTACCCCCGACGACGGTGTGGGTGACAGCCCTGTTGTCCTCCTCCAGCTGAGCTGTGTCGTCGTCAGGCGTAGAGCTGGTACGGCCGCAGTGCAAGGGAACGGTGTTGCTCGGAGTACTGATGCTTTTGGAGGACAAGTTACAAAATGAAAAATTACCGAGGGATGTACCGGATTGCTCACCCCGGGGGCAGTGGAACGGGTACCCCCGACGACGGTGTGGGTGACAGCCCTGTTGTCCTCCTCCAGCTGAGCTGTGTCGTCGTCAGGCGTAGAGCTGGTACGGCCGCAGTGCAAGGGAACGGTGTTGCTCGGAGTACTGATGCTTTTGGAGGACAAGTTACAAAATGAAAAATTACCGAGGGATGTACCGGATTGCAGATGTGAGTTTATAATAGGCCAGCGTTACAGATACTTCAGTAAGTTGTGGCCGTTGCGTGGCTGGTTTTACTGTGGGGACAGGGTGGGGTTGCGGTAGTGTTCGCGGTAACGTTCCTGTTGTAAGGAGAAAGAAAACGAGGGGGTCGGAGCGAGACTGCAGTCGAGTTGGCAGGTTTTTGTGTAATGGTTTGTTTCCTGTGCTGATTTTTGAAAGTGAACTCCTAGAATCGATAAGCTGTTCATGCTGCAGGGCGGCTCTACAGGGGTGGGAGCTGCTGCAGCCGGCGCAGCTGGGCCCAGCTCCCACTCCCCGGCTCTCGCTTTTGGCCTCGCTTTTGGTGTCCCTTCTGCCTCACCTCCTTTGAGGGCAACCTCGCGGCTCGCCCAGGAAGGTGGCCTGCCTACTCGGCGACCCGTGGGGTGGCAGCCCTGGTGGAGATGCTTTTCATCTCTGAGGACGGCGAAGAAAGCCTGAGGCTGCAGTCGAGCGTCATTCCCAATGCCGTCCACTGCCATGGTGGGCTGGTGTTTTCCGGGTCCGACCGGTCTCCACTGGAGTCGGCTGTGGTAGTCGGTGGGGTCTTGCATGCGTAGGGGCTGGATAGCTGTCAGTCTCCGTCCTTCTTGTCCGTCCGTGGTGTGTTATATTAAACCTTGAGCCTGTGACCTCGGTCTGCGGGGTCTCAAGAAACCGAACAGTGTGGTATTGCTGATTTGGGGTTTCTCACTTTCAACTTGGGAAAATACACTTGTCGCTGGTGTGCACCAGTTCTCGGTAGGCTGCTTAGCAGTGTGAGGTTGGCAGAGGTTTTGATTGCGCAGTAACTTCAGATTGCTGTGATCTAGAAACTTTATTTATTTCGGTTTGACTATTTCCCTTTTTCCAAGATATGTAATATTTCATTTATACAACAATGCTGGTTTGGTTTTGCTGAGGAACAAAAGGCACTTGCTAATAATAGACACTTTTCTAAAGCAATTTTGACCTGTTCTCACGCAGAAGGTGTCGTATTAATGAAACAGACGAAGGCTAAATGGCAGTACTGCTTTGTGGAGAACAGTTAACGCTGGTTTTGTTACGCGGCTGTAACACAAGACTATTTTGACAGTAATTTTCGTCTGGGCTGCTTCCTGGAGCTTTTTATGGAGCAATAGTAAATGGCAGAGGCGACACATTGATTGAGGAAGAAGTCCTGAGCCACTAATATCACGTAATTTTTTTGATCATACTATAAAGCAAGGATGCATTTTTTTTCCCCAAGGCAGTTCCCTTTCCTACTCCCTTCTGCACAGGGCAGAATTTAGCCTATGGTTTCCAACGTGTATGTGAAAATGAGAACGTCGCTATTATTTTTTGTTTACTGTTGCACTTGACTCTCAGGTTCTGTTAGAAAATGCACTTCATCGCTTGATTATTTGCGGATGATAAATACTGACTTGTTTTGATCAACCCAGCACCTAATTTTGTATAGAAGTTTTGAAGTGTGTGTGGAGATACAGGGGATTTGTAGCTTTGTGGAGAGTTGCCTGTGTAGCCTGATAGCAAGCTGGGAGCTGGAGGGAAGAAGGGTAAAGGACAATTTTATACGTGAGTCCACTTTTTGATTTACTACTGCTAAAACAACAGAGAGTTTAAATCCCGACTGAGCCCCAGGACCAGTACTCAGCTTGCAGATGCTCTTTACTCATGTAAAGCTCTCAGTGACTTCAGTGGGAAAACATCAGCATTTACCCGATTTGTTTTTTAGATTTCAGCCATCAAGAAGCTTAGCGTGAGGAGTAATTGTGCTGAGAAGAGGCTTTTGTTAGGAGTATCCTGTGAGGATGACAGGTTTGAAGGCATCGTGCCTGTAAGGTGAACGTCAGGCTAGTCTGTGTGTAACAACCACCAAAGTTATGTACTTTGTTAAAGAGTGTGAAGCTGCTGCTTTCCTTAAGACAAAGCAGGAGGGACTGACTGTCATTTGAAATGGCTGTCGTAGCATGAAATGACCTGACCTTGAATGAGGCCCAGTCTCTCCTTCTCTATACACAACTGAAACACCCTTCAGATTCCAGGGCAAAATGCTCTGCTTCAAACATACTTACTCAAAAATGCTTTCTCAAGTGACTTCCCGTGCTCCTTTCTGCTCTGTCATTCTTGGGAGCTGAGTGGTTTCTGCTCAAACTCAACGTACATAGCAGGATGTAGTTTGAAGTCTTGCATTGCAAAGGTCCATGGTTTCTGCTGATTGTAGGTCACAAATGTGGAAACTGTACTGAAATGCGAGAAGAGCTTTATGAGACCCTGTGTGTAGTAGAGTCTCATAAAGCTCTTATGTGTAGTATTTACTTTTTGCAGTCTTGCATCTAGTCTTCACCTGAGGTTGAGGTCTGTTGTGCTAAGTGTTTTTTGAAACTAGAAGAAAGTCTCTCGTCAACAGTGCTTATCATCTGTAAGATAGAACCAAAACAGAAGATTTTAATGCCATTTTATGAAAATTACTTATGCACATTAATGCAGATCTCCAGAGTACCTGGCCGTTTTGTTGCGGATGAGACCATTTTTCTCTTCCATAGCGTTCTTTCCCTCTTTCCTTGTTTCCTGGAAGAGTATATGCAACACTGCTGCCAGCAAGAACCACTTGGTGCATGTGTAGGAGACAAAGGCAAAAATGTTTTGTTTTTATGTATATAGAGCCGACAAAACCTAGATTTGAACCGTGTGTGCCATCACAGATGTGCCATCATTTACTTGTGTAAACAAGTAGGCTAGGCCTATTGAGAAAAAAATTTATTTGTGTTGACACAGGAGGCGTGACTGGTGCCTGCAGAAATAAACAGAAACACTTCGGTGCTTTCAGAGATTCCAGACTGGAAGAATGTTTCCATCCCATGGGATGCTCCTGGGCAAGCATTAAGCTCTTTTACCTGAACAAACTGAAGTACACTGCAGAGACACACATGGGAATTGAGTTTCTTACTGCTTTAACCCTAGGTCTTGCAGTGCCTGGTGGCGTCTTCTCTAAGATCTTGATCAGGACTGGAAGGAACAAATTTAAATGGAGAAGATCCACCCTAATGCTATGGTTTTGGAAGCTGTTTTAGTGATTGTGAATGCAAGTTTGATTAATAAAGATTATATTTCACTAATATTTTTGTCTTTAACACTCAGAGGAGCTCACCGAGAGAACAAATCCAGTTGCAGAGATTTCAGCCTTTTTCACTAGTAGAGGTACAAGTATGTGTGTGGGGGTTCATGCTCTATTCCTCTGTATTGAGGATTTTAATTTTCACATCAATTTTAAAAGATGTGAAAAGTTGCATCTGAGAACATTTATGAAGAGCGATCACGTTAGGCAGTCATTCTGTTGCTGATCTGTGGGCCCGTTGTCTAAAGCTTCAGGTAATACTGACCGATTTATTTTAGTGGAAAGTTCTTACTGATCTAATGGAGTTTGGATCAGGCCTCTTTTGCTTATTTAAAAGGTAGTTCAGATTTTCCTTACTGGTTCCTGTCATGTTGCTGCTATTGAGGTTACTGCATCTGTCTCTTGACTGGGTCAAGAGACCTACATGGGTCCCTACATGGAGGGAATGCTGTGTTGGTCACAGAGCTGAGTGCCACCAGGATGGAGAGATGAGTTTTGGGGAAAGAACCCTGCGCTGCACCTGGGTGTTGCTGGAGCCTGTGTGCAAAGGGAGGCAGGAGGTGTGCAGCCCATTTGTGTTGATTTACTTTTGAATTCTTCTGCAGAGTGTCAGAAATGCTCTATTCAGGTGTATCTTCCTTCTACGAGGAGCTTAGATGCCGTCACGCTCAGTAAGCCCCGTGTCTGTTTTGTGGTCATTAGCTTACACCTGGCACAGCAGTTGAAGATGAAATGGAAAACTGTCTGCAAAGAAGAGAAGGGAACTGGCGAAAGAAGCGGGAGAAAGGAGAAAACAACAGAGAAAAAGCAGGTGTGCAAACCAGTTCTTTTTTCACATCTGCAGGCTATCAGCTTACACCTTGAAGCAGGGAGCTTTGTTGCCCTCATCGACATCCTTTGTTGCAGAGCCCGGGTACACTGCGCTGCTTTTGAACACTTGTGTAGCGGTGCGGTCTGCCAGCCCGCACCTTGGGCTGCGTCGCCTTCCCCAGCTACCAGGTCATGATGAGCAGTTCTAGGGTCCCTGCAATTTCCTTGCATCCGTGTAGCCTGGAAAAAAATGCGAGTTCTACTACTGTGTGTGGCCAGATTCTCTTGCGGAGCGGTGCCATTTCTTTCAGTTGAGTTACACAAGGAATACATTGAAAAATAAGGGGTTGATTTTCAGAGGAGAGTTACTTGTGTATTATTTGTTTGATGTACTTCTTGACCTTTTGTTTTTAATTTGCTGTAGCTTTGCCATTTTTTTCCTTAAGTTATGTTTTGCTCCTGCTTTTTACCACCACCTCTTTTCTCTGGTTCCTTCCCTTTTGGCTTATTTCCCTTCTGCTTTTGGGAAATCCAGTAAGGAGAAGGAGCAGAGCAAGAATCATAAACAGCTGTAACCATACAGGGCCGAGCGGCTTCTCCGCCAAACAGGCTGCATTTGGCAGAGCCCCGTTTTCAGCAGTGGATCCTTGGCACAGTACCAGGTTTTCTCCGCAGATGTCCTGCGCCGGGAACAGGTACGGCACCTGGCAGAAGGTGGAGGGTTCGACCCAGGCTGGCACTGCCAGAAGACAAGGTGAGAGAGGGAAACAGTCAAGCAAGGAAACTCAAGGACAAACTTCGCAACTAGGGCACGGGTTTGGGAAAGAAACTGTGAAATAGTAAGATCTAAGTTCTAATCCCAGCGGTATTTAGATGAGTCCCTACATGGCAGCCTGGTGCGGCTGAGAACAGAATCAGACTCTTGATTATCCAGTTGTCTTGGGAAGATGATGAGTTTTGGATATAGATGGGAATATGTTGCTGTACAAAAAATTACATAAGCCATTCTCCCTGTGTTGTCTCTGGTAAAGGTGACCTCTTCAAGGTGTCGCCTTTGATGTCACACAGATGACAGACATTGCAGTCAGCTGGAATTGTGCGACTGAGCACTGGGATCAATCTCAAAGCCTTTAATTATTTTAAATTATATGGCAGTGAGATGAAATAGAATTTTGATTTGATATAACAAGGGGGAAAAGAGTCTCATCTGGCACTTTTCACCCACCCCCTATTTAGAAACCTTCTTTTCAGCCTAAATTTCTTTGCGGTTGGTATATTCTTATGAGAATGTTGTCTTTCAGCAGTAGGAATTGGGAGAGCTGGACTTGCTTCTTAAGTCTGCCATGGATTTTCTGCATGACTCAGTGAGCCCCACTGAGCAAATTTTATGCTCAAAGACTAAAACTCGACTAGTCTGCAACTGCGGACAATCTGGCTTAAAATGGCAGACACCTGTGGCTTGATGCGCTGCTGAGGTATCTCCGCAGGACAACACAAAGGATGCTGTAGGCATGAATTGGCCCTTGGCTTGAAGTTGTAACATCTGCAGCGTACATTAGCTGGTACCTCCTGAAGGGTGGTGTGCCTGACTAACGTGTCCTCAATGAGCCTCTGTTCCTAGTGAAATAAAATAAACTACGAATGCTGTAACCTGGGCAACTTCTCACCAAAGTTGTGATGTTACATTTTGCTTCCCAAAATCACATCCATGTTAGTTGTATGCAGGCAGATACTTCGTATTTCTTTGATTTCCTTCCTTTCTTTGCGGCTATCAGTGGCAAAAAACTACACACTAAGCTCAATATAGTAGCTAATGAAAGACATCACACCCCAGAGCGTATGAAAAAATGTCAACTGGAAAGAGCCAGTCTTGATCTTTCTCGATCGGTACATGGCCTTAGTGAGAAGAGGTTGTTTGAAAATACCGTTCATTTTAAACTAAACAGTAAGCCTCCTTCGAATTATACTTTAATAAAAAAGAGAACATCTTGGATAGTCTTTGATTTAGATGCATTGCATTTTAAATGTGTCCTAATTATAGTGCTCATCACTTAACATTAATTTAATGAACATCCTCATTTATACAGACAAGGTTGGCAAATAGGAATTAATGCCATTAAAACCCACAAGTCTCCCAAAGGAAAAAAATCAAAAGATCTATGAAGAAAACGTAACCTTGTTATCTATAACAAAGCAAAGCACAAAATCACCAGCTGTACATTTTTGTAATTGGCTCTGGGGCCCTTAGCAGACGCCGTTTGGAAAGGACCGGTGCCGTGCTGCAAGCGCTTGTTGCCTGCCCATGGGCATCACTAGCACAAGCACAAGCACAGCTTGCTTTGAGGAACTTTCAGTCTAAGGTTCCAGTCTTGCAGGTGGACCCCTGGCTTTGTTTTGTTGTCAGTTGTCTGGATCAAGACCAGACCCCCTCTAATCAGCTCCAGAAGTGACAACAGTGGTTCATGAAGGCCCAAAAACAAGGACCGAAGGAAGACATCATTGCTTTCTTGGTGGATCTGGGAATGTGTTGATGATGCACATCTCTGCTTTTATCGTTTAATTGCATGCTGATATCAGAACTGCTTGATTTTAAGAAATACTAGCTGTCAGATTTTTTTCCATAGTCTTTAATTTCAACACACATGGAAGGTGCATGGTCCACTCACTCCTTAAAAACCTTTGTCATCCTGAACTGCATTTCAGTGAAGTGATAGGAATTCAAGTGATGGCAATGACAATTCCTTACAAGCCAAAGAGACCTAAGGGTACGTTGTTTTAACAGAAGGGTACCGTAGACCTATATGGACCCGTGCAACCCTCACATGTCATCCTCTTACTCAGGATGTGGCAGTCATCACAGCCTACTCATTGTATGGGCTTTAATGGGGTGTGGTTGACACCACAGTGGCAAAGCTTCCTATCTAGTCCAGCTTGATTGAATTACTGTACTGCAGACTCATTTTCCTCCTTAAATATGATGGTGATCTGCAATATTTAGCCCCTTCTTGCTGGGCACAGTGAGAAGGACTTCCAGCATCCTTATCCAAATCGCACTGTACAGTCATTTAAGGGGTGGGGGAGTACAGCTGAACTTCAAACAAAGCTCATTATGCCTTGTACAAGTGCTACTCGATAGGAAAATGCTGTAATTGAAGGCCCAGATTGTGCAAATTTTTCTCACAAAAAGAAAAATTTGCGTTTGAACTTCTGTTTGAAATCAGCGGTAAATAGATGTCAAGCTGAAGGACTGCTTGACTTGGGGACTGAGTTTATCAATAACTGTTGTATCTGATGATTTATTCTTAGATCTCCTCCGTCTGCCACTTCTGCGACGTCAGTCTCTACCCCTAGACAGCAGCTAGCATTAATGTTAAGCGAAGAGCACCATGCGTTGCTAATATTTACAGTCTTACTTGACTAAAAACAAGAGGCCAATACATTGATCTTGCATCTTCTGCCTCCAAGTCCTGTCAGCGGTACAGCTCAGCACATGTTGGGGTGTATGTGAGTAGTCCTGTCCCTAAATGGGTCACAGCGAACAGTTTAATGTCTGTCATCTACATGTGTAATCTTAGACTCTGAGGTTCCTCTCAAATAGGGTAGCTGCTGAGAATCTCCCAGATAAAATCAATAGTAATTCTCTGATGCACTTCATGGAGTGTATGCAGGGTCAAGACTGTGGCTACATGAGAATGTTCTTTGTGCCTGTCTGTGTAGGTTTGTACATGTACGGATGTATCTGTGTCTCCAGGGGTGGATAGACACAGAAGTGGTTTGTTTGGCTTTTTTTAATTCTGAGAGGATAGATGATAAATATGGCAAGTTCCACTATTGATGTCAAGGGATCCAAGTGTATAGGGTTTTATTCTGGAAACTGAAGGGCCTTGTACTGAATTAAAAAAAAAAAAAAATTATACGACTTAATCAGAAGCTAAACTGAAGGGAAAAGTTGGTTTGAATGTTAGTAGGACGAAAGGGACTGTAAGATAGAACTTCCTCTGAAACCCCGGAGAAAGGTATTTGACACAGAATAAAACATCCAGTCATGAGAAGAGGTGGAGTACATCTGTGTATATTTGAAAAACAGCCTTAGGATTACTGGCATGCTTTTACCTTGTCTCAGTACAGGTGTTTTTCCCTTTTTTATTTCATTTTTCATATTTAGGTTTCTTTCTATTAATAAGACATAAGCAGATCCTAATTCAGCTCCCACATGCATAGAAGAGGATGAACTCCAAGAGCAGAAATTGGCTGAGATGATTAAAATTTTTGTGTGAATTTACACTTTGTGAGGCATTTTAACTTAACACCTTTTTGGTAATTGGGAATGTATTGTTTCTATGGTACCATGACACTGGTGTCGGCCTCTAGAAGACAGAGCGCAGTAGGAAATGCACATCTCGGATTCTTCGTATGAATCGCCATTTACGCTACTGAATTGGGAAACGTGCAGTAAAGATGTTTCACAGTTTGTTTATGCTAATATTTTGTCTTCTGCATGGGCTTCCTGTCTCATTGGTACTGTTTTCATTTGGTAAATTTACATGTTTTGCTTAAAGCAAGAATGAGAATGAGATTACATCTCTGCTCGTCGCATGACCTATTTATTGTTGCTTCGGAAAAGCAGAATTGTGTCTCCGCATCTTAGCTTCTCATGGAGTGCAGATCTAAGGAACTGCTCAGGTACACAGTGGCAGGGGATGACAGCCACGGCCGTGAATCAGTTCCTTGCCACACATTCCTAATACAAAAGCCGGAGGCATTGAAGAAGTTACCTGAATCCAAACTGAGTTGGGGCTTCAGAGGCAGCACGGGCTGCGGAGTGAAGTGATGTATTGGCGTGCACACCTAAACGTTGACCACCACCGTTACCTTGGTGCATTTCCTGCCTCTCTTAAGGGAATGTTTTGAAAATTAAAGGAGTAATTAGTGACCTGTAGCATGTTGAAATGAGCGTGGAGACATGTGCGGCAGGTCATTGAGCTTTGTATTCAATAGATGGCCTTGTGTGATAAAGATTGTTGTTTCCCTGGAAGGGCATCCACAGTGTTTGTATTGCTGCCTGCAGTTTAGTGAACATCCATCTTTAAAAACCCATGGTTTTCCTGATGAAATACTGGGGTTCTTGGGTACTATGAGGAAGGAAATGGGTTAGTCTTTGGAAATCTAGAAACTTACCTGTGTCTCCAAGAGTAGGAGCTTTCCTGAGCATGGATCCTCAGGAGTGGCTTCAGTCCATCTGCAGTACAGCCAGGCTGGAGCGTATGTTAAGCTCACCAGCAAGTAGTTTTGAGTAGCAAGCAGCATAGATCTCATCACAGCCTAGAGCCCTGTGTAGACGCACAGCGTCCTAGGTTGGTTTGGTACCCACTTGCAGTGGAGTCTTGTCGTCTGTTATTGTCAGGGCTGCAAAAACTGAGCTTGTCCTTTTCCGTGAATACCTGGTGATTGTTTGAGCTCCTCACTTTCCAGAAGAACTTGAAAGACTAGTAGATTTTGAACAGTTATGTCAAACATTTTTAATACTCAAAGTTAAAGGTATCCTGGTTGGTTTGACCAAACTGTGACAGATGAGAAGTGGATGTGCATTGATTTATCAATAATTACTTTTAATAATTGTATGAATAAGTGAGAAGAAGTTCATTGGGTTATCAAAATTTTTCAGCAGCTGCACTAATTTGCCTTCAGAAAAGACTGTGGAAGAGTAACCCAGGACACCCTGGCATGCCCCAGTGCACCCTTGACAAATGAGAGGCAAGCTGTTTGCTCAAAGGATCCTTCTCTTCTCTCAGGCCGTGTTTTTGCCAACTGAGAACTTAGAGATCAAAAGAACTTTAAACCCATTGAAACACCTTCTTAAGAGCGGAATGGCGGTGGCTTTCAAGTTACACAGGGAGAAAGCTTCTCGGAGACTACTCTAGGATAGGAACAGTTAGGAAAAAAATAGGCATACAGTCAGTTTGGAGGGAGGTTTATTTTAAATAAGCAGTACTTGCTTTTAGGAGGTTATTTGGCCGCTGCTTACAATTTGTCGTTGCTCCTGGAGGAAAGAGGATCGCAGGCCTGAGCGTGCATGAGGCTAGCTGCGCTAATTACGGCTCGCATGGCAGTGCTGCCAAAGCGCTGGCGCTGAGCGCGGGGCCAGGCGCTCGCGCTCGCTTGGGTGCTGCGAGTGGTGCAGCTGCAGAAGAGCCAGGTGCGGTTTCACCAAAGAGATAAGCTGGCCGCGGTTCTCCCCTTCTTGCACCTGCGCTTCGTGGTGCAGCCGCCACCATCTGGCTGCTCCACCTCCCCAAGAGCGTCAGCGTTGGGGCAGAGTTTTCCCCAGGATGTGGTGCTCCCCCGGTGTGGTGGGTCTGGTGGCAGAGGTTCTGTGAGCCCGGGCAGTGCGTTTGCTAGATTGTTCTAGCACATGAACAAGCTGCATGGCGCCCTGTCAGCGGACCCGAGAGAGTTGTTTGACTCTAACCTCTGCAGAGAAGCAATAGTTGAAGCTCTTCTCTTGAAATCCGGTGTCCACAGAGGAGGTCAGGAAGACCTGCAGGTAACTTCACCTGGTAACTACTGCATGAAGACGCTCTGCAGGTCATAAAGTCCCTGTGTGTGCGTATACCATGATTGCACAAGTATAACTCATAGGGCTACGCAAATGTCATAGATTCAGGTTCTGCAGAACCTTTCGTGTACAAGTTAAAAATGCCTTTTCTGGGGATAGTCTCCAGCATAAATCTAGAATCTGCTTTTTCTCCGAGTTTCACGGACACTAAACACCTCGTGTAAAGGTTTGTGGTTCCTAAGCATGGTGAGGGTTAAATACAGAACCAGGAAAATGGAATTCTTATGCAATACTCTCTCAGCTCTTCCTGGAGGCTTTCTTGATAACTGGGTGAGAACACTGATGTTGGCTGGCTCTTGCAACAAGGAGGAATTTGGCATGCAAAGGAGAAATAGCAAGGCCAGAAGGAAGGTGTGGACTGCGTGTTGACTTGCGTTCAAATCCCAGACAGCTGCTGCAATAAAGAAAACAGTCTTGGGTGCACCAGTAAAACACTTTGCAATAAAACTAATAACGGCAAAGTTACTAACTTCAAATTCAGGTAGTTTGTTAAGGGAGAAAATGGTATTTCCATGTCCAATACCATCAAGTTGTTGACAACCATCAAGTTGTCAAGTAAATGGGACAGGTTGTTGATAATTACTAAATACTCATTTGGACAGGTAAATTTTATTCTGGAACTGTCACTGGGTCATATTAGCACCACTGTGAATATCCAGATTGAGTAGCAGAGGGTGTATTGACACTGTTGGTCCAGGCACCAACTCCTCTGTGGAGCTGTGTTTGTGCCTTAACAAATGTGCTGGTATGGTTGTAATCACTGACGGCTCTTCTTAACTAAAACAGCTTTTGAGTTGCTCCTGCTTTCCTGTAAGATTGGCTGGCCAGAACCTAGACTGTTTCATATCTTTTTGAGTTTCTCCAGGTATCAGAAAAAAGCGTCTTCTAAATTCAGCATGTTCCAGGGACCCCTTGAAATCATTGTCTGCTTTTAATAGACTTTTGATCTAAGAAAAATAAGCCTGATGTCAGTAGGCTTAAATTTGCTCTATGGAGTACGTCATGAAAACATATAGGACTCCACAGACCAGCAAAGGTTCGGAAATGACTTTTAAGTAACTACATTAGCTAAACATGATATTAAAAGAGATAAAGAGGTATTTCTGTAACAGCTCACCGGGGCTCCAGTCCTGTTGCTGTATGTTAAATATGTGAAGATTATGATTCTCTGCGTTACTCCAGTTGGGACAACTGCATGTTTCTTAAGAAAAGAAAATTAAATTAGTCTTGTGTTTGATATGTTGTTGAGCACTTCTGCTACCTGATTTGAAATTAGGTAATGCAGGCTGGTTCTGTGGCAACCCGGCGTTCCCCTGTGCTGGAGTAATTCCCAGCTGAGCAATTAGGGCAATTTTTCGGTCCTTTATGCCCCAAGAGCGGCCTGGAAAGACCAGAACAGCATCCAAAATCTGGCTTATAGTTGCAGTACAACTGCACAACTGGAGGGAAGAAAAATGCAGCCAAACCTGTGCTGCTTTATAAGGAACTTGGCCCTGCAGAGCCTGGAGGGTCAGGAGTGAGACCGCGGGATGGAGAGCCGCGGTCGGACGGCTGGATGGCGGAGCTCCCTGTCCCTCCGCGTAACCAGGGCCGGCGGTTTAGTAAACATCGAACGCTTCCTGCAGTTCGTTCTCTAATAAGAATATGTAGTAACTAACATATGGCTCGGAGGCTTCGGAGTGTGAATACCACTAATGCAAATCAGGCCTGGGCTTCCAAGTGGCTTCAGGGATGCTTTTAAAAATCACACCCCTTTCTTCAACTTCATTCAGCTGCTGCCTTCAAGGGAAAAAACCCCCCCCCCCCCCCATTGTTTTTTACTGCTGCTTTTGGGGTGAGAAATTACAATTTTTCTTCTAACATGTTCCTTCCTAAGGGGAAGTAGTGGTGTAGCAGGCAGTGTGTTTTAAGGACTCGTCTTCTTACCATCTAGTTAGAAGAATCTTCCTTACAGTGTTTTGAAGGTAGGTAGAGCCTGAAAGTGGGTTTTAGGCATCTAAGCCACTGGAGTGGTACAACATTGCCTATGGATAACAGCAATGCAACCCATGTAAAAATAGTAACTCTCTGCAGAGTGCTCTAAACTTTTTGTTTCCTTTGTAATGTCTTGAGATTACAGAAATCACTGGGGGCTTCAGCGAGCGGATCAGCTATAATGCCTTCAGAAAACAGGATGCTTTTTCCACAACAATTAAACCTGCTCACCAAAATAGCAGCTGAGGACAGATTATCATTAACAGTGTGCAGTGTAATAGAGACAAAACTATCATACCTTAGGGAAACATATCCTACAATAATAGCCTCAGTTGCTAAATATGATTTGTTTCTGGTGTTTTCAGACTTGTTTTATGACTCAGGCTTGAACAATCTGGACATTGTTGATTACATAAAATCTGTAATTCTCTGAATGTAAGTTCTCAATGTCTGCATTTTGCTTCTATGCTTACTTTTATTTTAGCTTTCCTTGCAATTTGGGGTGCACCTTCTGAAAAACGTTCAGTCCGTGTTATTAAAACTCTGCCTGTGATTTTGGCTCTCTGGAAAGCCCGGTGGGGGTTGCCACTTTCAGCAAGAGCAGCAAGCCCCTGTCCCAAGCGGACGATCATTTCACATCATTGGGGTTGGAGAGATTTATGTCAAGACCTTTGCAGATACGGCTCTGTGATAAACACGTAGGTGGAATGTACACTTGGACGCCTATATACTGCAGAGATAAGATCTTCACACCAGAAATAGGGATGATTTTTATCTCTTAATCAAGGAGGTGCCAAGCACCTGTGCTGGCCAGTAACATCCGTGAAGTCCCTCAGCCATTTGCAATTAAAAAAATATTCTGCAGCTGGCTTAGTTGGCGGTAACATTTGTTTTTCAGGGAGGTCCTGATTTCACTCACTTTTACAAATAGTTTATAGAGGTCAAGTAATTCATGTTTTCTCCCAAAGGGCTAATTCTCTGCTGCATACCACAACTGCAGATGAGTTTGAAAAAAAATCGCAAAATGTGGTTCAGTCAACTGAAGAGCAAAGTTTATCCAAGACAGCAAAACTCGTATGACTGGCTGAAGTGCCAGGATGAAGAAGCAGAGAGAGCAGCTCCTTGCAGTAACTCAGTCCTGTTGGCATTTCTCAACCGGACTGTAACACACAGATTTACTCTGTTCCTCTTTTTAAAAGGAAAGGGCACCTACTTTGTGAGTGATTAACTTCCAGTACAATTGCAAACATCAGAAAGAGTGGGCAACACCCCCCCGCCCGAAAGGATTCCCAAATAATAAGGTAGAAATGGAGATATATCCCACCCTGTGCCCCTGAGACAGCACAGCTGGCTCTGGGTGCTGGAAGGGGTGGTGGGACCAGGCTTTTAGCAGCAAAGCAGAAGCCTGTCTCGGGAGTAAGGAGAGCATCACTTGCAGCCCTGCCTGATTTTAGCAGTGGTCCCGTTCATGCCCTTTTCCTCATCGGAGCTTGGATGTGGATCTCGGGAAGGGCTGGCTGGGGCAGCTCTGGGATGCTGGCGCTGACCTCGCATCCCGCCTGGACACCCGGGGCCGGCCGGGGCTGGTACCCCCCCACGCCCTCCTGATCCGGGGGGCTGGAGCATGTTGCACTGCCCGTACCCGCGGGTGGTGTTTGAATAACTTGAATGTCCTGTGTTAGCACAGTATTCCTGGTGTACGCTCTATGCGCTTGTTTGCAGCCTGGTGGCAATAGCGTGGATGTTCCCCCGCTAAGGCGCAGTCTAAGGTTGCGTGTCCGTAGTTAGCATCCCTTGGGCAGTAGGAGATCGCTGAGGGTCAATGTCTGCTGGCTATAGTGCCTGCGCCTTCTCCTGGTTTTTCCTCCAGCCTCTTCAGATTGAAGGAGCGTGGTCAAAATTGCATAGAACAGATTCGTAAGCTGGAGGAGGCGATTTGTTCTTGTTTCGAATACACAGTATGTTTGCTCTAAACAAGCCCCAGCGTTGGGCCCAGAATTGTGGAAACCCGAATGTAAATTTTAGTTCAACAAAGTATCCATGAAAACACGTGGATTTGTGGAGGAAAGGATAATGTCACTAGGAAAACATTTATTTGTAAATTCCCACAGGAGAATTTACAGGTGGTAGAGACAAACTTCTAAAGCAAAAGCTCTGCGTGTGGGCAGCACGACCCAGCGCTTGCACAGAGGTTGTCATCTTCAAAGCACTGAGCAAATGTTTGTTAATTATACTACAGCAGCCTTTGAGGCTATCGAGCAGGTATTAATATTACTGCTTTACAGGTGGAGAAGTTGAGTCAAAGAAATTATGTAATTTAGTTGAGATTAAAGACAGTCATAACAGCCCGATTGATAGTGCAGATTTTCCTTGCCTTTGTGTCTGTGTCTTGCTGAAGCTCCTGTGCTCCTGAAGGGGACCCCACAGATACAGTTTGGTTTGGAAAGGAGGTCTTTCCCTCTAAATTTATGACCAAGGGTGAGTGTATGTAAGGTGATGTGAAATACTAGCTACACAGTACAGCTGGGGTTATCTCTCATTTAGTCCCTAATTCAGCGAATCTCACATATTGGACACTTGCACACGTGCCCAAGCCAGCAGGCATGAGCTTTCTCCTACCATTGCTTGCTCTGGGATCTCCTGCTGCACGTGCCCAAGCCAGCAGGCATGAGCTTTCTCCTACCATTGCTTGCTCTGGTATCTCCGGCTGAAGCCACACTGTGAGTCTCTTGTTCTGTTCCCCCAAATGACTCTTGAACTTGCTCTCCAGCTTTAACCGTATCTGACAGCAGGCTTGAGGTCTCAAAAATTCCTGTATGTTTTGTCAAAGTACGTGGCTGATCAGAGGAGACATCCTGCTGCTGAGGAAGAGGCTTGTCTGTTTGCTTAGACATTGGCGAGCACTCATAGAAGAGCCCTGGTCAGAGTTCGCCCTGTAACAGCCACCAGAAAAACAGCACACGAGGCTCAAACCAAGGAACAGCTTGTTTCACCGCCCTCGGAACTGCTTCTTTCTTTCCCTTTTTTTTTCTTTTCTGAACACCTCTTGCGTCCGCAGTGTTGGCTGCTGCATTTCTGGATGCTGTGATGTGGACGCAAGAAATGTGGACGCAAGAAACTGCTGTCACTAACATTGACCTGGTGTCAAAATGTGAAGTGTGAGTCTCACTGCTGGAAGTTCTGATTTTCCTGTAGTACCTATAGTTTTTTTCAGAGGGTGGAGACTTCTGAAACTGGGTGGGTATCTTCCTTACAACCGACACCTTGTTGTTAAGGAAGAGCACTATTGTGCAACACCTGGTAAACGACACGTCAAGAAATTATAGCAGTTCCTAAGGGATAGGGATGAGCTCAGGTTAGTTACTAATTACGGTCTTTATTACCTATAAAAATGCCGTGAATGCCTCTTCTGCACCGTGATAGCTGCCCCACCTGGGGCTTTGACGCTTTATCCTCGTGTGCTGGGGTTGAGCGGCTGCTGGCCCCGAGCACCCCGCTGCCCGCACCCCTGCACGCTGGAAGATGGGAAGATGGGCCCATCAGCACAACCCCGCGCCCTCCTGGCCATAGACACTACCTCCAGCTTCTGAGAGGAGAGAAGGGAGTGTGAAATGGGTCACCGCTGTCTGGGAGTTAATGCAGAGCTGGTATCCCAGGTTTGTGGCCAGGAATAACAGTTATTTGGATTTGGACTGATTCAGGGAGAGAAGCAGATTTGTTTAAGAAATAAGCAGAAACAAGAGTTGAAGTGTCATTTTCTTCCCAGTGTTAAAATGCCCTAACCCTTCAGCATGTTCCTGGTAGAGTGGTAAAGGTTGAAAACAGAATTTAAGTTAAATACACAGAATATAACAACTAGCCCAGTGATTTATGTGCTGGTTAAAAATTCTGAACAACGTACTTGACCACGGATGTGTCAGGCAGTGAGCTCTGAAGACCCGTGCCCCGCGCTGGGCTGTGCTGGTGGCCTGCTGGTAACCTGAGCAAAGCTCTCCTGTCCGTGACAGGATGCTCGTCTGCAGAAAGGTACAGCTGTACTGGGCTTCTCAGTAGATAGCGCGTACGACGCGGGGAGAGGTGGGCTCTTCCCTACTCCAGAAAGGGGGACCTGTAGTTAGTGGGGCGAGGTGGGAGTGCGGGTGCCCCTTCCCCTTGGTCCGTGGCCGTGTAGCAAAGAGCAGGGATGCAGCATCACCCCGCGGCAGCACGCAGGTGCCGAGCGTCCTGGGGAGCCGCCGCCATTCCCATCCGTGCCGGCTTGCAGCCTTTCTTACCGACCCAGTTCTCTTATATTTCATGTGTGAGCTATGTTTGAAGAAAGCTTCTCAGGAATGGATAAAATGTATGACTTCGGTTTGTTGTCAGAAGTTAAGATATTAGCTTATTTTTCCTTCTACTCTATTTATGTATTACTAGATTTGATTTTCTTTCCCATCAAATAGCCTTTTGTTTGGTTGTTTTATTCTTTCATATTTTTCTGTACTTGTCTGTTGGTTGATAATGGAGATTACATGGTTTTGATAGAACGTGGGTTAATTTTTCTCCTAAAATTACTTAACATGTCATCTCTCTGAAGGTGGCAAATCAACGTCCTCATAAACATACATGCTATAAAAACGGTTCCAATTTATGCACCTTTTGTGATTGCTGCCTGCATAAAAAATTGTTGTTAACTTCATCAGAATACTGGAATCTGAACATCTCTTCATGGTGAACACAGAAGCAATTTCGTTTTAGAGTGGCAAAGAGCAGAGTTTCTAATAAAAATGTAATCTGTAGCCTCTGACTGCAGATGCTTCTGTTTGTGCTAATTCTCATTTAAGTCACTGTAAAATGTGTGATATAGCAGCTTCAAGAGCTGCAATACCAAAGGCTTTACTTTTCATCGTTACTTTTTTCTTCCTAGAATGGTTTTGGTAAAACTCAAATGCATCAGTAATAACGTTTCACTTTTAGCTCGTTATCAAATTAGTTTTACGCTGCCTCAACCTGAGTTAAATCACTTAAATACCATTTAAAAATCAACCATTACGTTGTTTTAAATCATTCCAACAAGATATTCTTGGGTGCACGATAATTAATCTCGTACGCCGTCTTCAATGCATTTGGGCAACAGGGTAGAACAAGTTTTCTACAGATGAGCAAGATGGTAGAGCGGCACGTGCCGCCGCTGCGGGGCTGGTGCTCCTGTGTCCTGCGTCCTCACCCCGCACCCCAGCTGTGTCCCCCGTTCCCAGCTGGCGCGTTACGGCCGCAGCCGCTTCCGCCTTAACGCTGGTGGGACAGCAAGCGTGAGGCTCTGCAGGGTGCCTGGGGAGAGTTTTCTCTCCCTGCTTCCTTCTCCTTCACCCAGGAAAAGTTGTCTCCTTCTAATTTGCTTTGGGAACCCGATGCTTTCCCCAAGAGCAACGTCTTTGGTCCTGCCGAACGCCTGAATGGTCACGCAGTTAAAAAGCAGCAGCCGGAGGTAATTCACAGACAGCCAGGGACACCCCTGAATACTTCATTGGAGGACGCCCGCTTTGCACCCGCGCACACCTCCGAGTCACCAGCGTCCGAGGGGTGCCCTCGCGGTGCAAACAGGGGGACGTGTTCAGCGGTCTTGTCCCAAGGCTGCCAGCGCGTAAATGCTGCGCTGCTTGATTTGTGAGGCCTTGCAGGGATGTCAGCACGCTCTTCTGGGCTGTCTGCGGGCTTCGCGAAACGGATTCTTGGACCCCGGCGCAGATAAGCAAATGGATCTGCTCCTGCTGTTGTTCACAAGGCTGCTGCCAGCTCTGCCTCCTGACGCGTGGCCCCTGCTCCCTGCCCGTCCTGCAAGCTCTGCCTTACCGGTGCCTTTGCCGAACTTTTTATGTCCGCTTCTGTCTCACCGGCGGATCCCAGTAATCGCTCAGAAGCGCTGCTGAGAGCTTTTCCCACTTCTTCTCTGTCGACGGTAACGCGCGCAGGGCGTGCGCCGACAGAGGAACGCGGGGCCGGCTGCAGCAGGGCCCGTTGCTGGAGGCTGCTGCCAAGCGCGTCGCCTGTGAGCCTGCGCGGTCTGACGCTGAACCCATTTGATCGTCACAGGGGGTCAAACGCTTGGCTCGAGTCTTTTTGTACATTTGTGCTTCTCTCAGGCAAATGGGGCTGAAAAAAGAAACTGCAGGGACCAAAGTGGAGCGTTCTCATAAAAAAAAAAAAAAAAAAAAGAGATGCAAAACACAAAGCACCACTTGCTGGAATTTGGGGGCTTAAGGGGAAGGACAGCACTGTTCAACTGCTATAGATGACTTGGTTTTCTTCAGCTGGAGAAATGCTTTGATTCTATTCTATTGTTAATTAACCACTTTGAGAAAAAAATCCATTTGTAAATGAGGTGGGAGACCACTTCAGGACTGTGCACTGGCTTCTGCCAAGGCTGGCAGTCTCCTTCTGCTTCTCGTTCACAGGTGCAAATGCTCTGGAGACCAACCCAAGGGTAGGTCACTGCTGTGGAGCTGATGGCCCCCCTGCCATCAAAACCTTGCCACATAAAACCAACCCAGCAAGAATCATAGAATCGTAGAGTCTTTGTGTTGGCAGGAACCTTTCAAGGCCATCTAGTCCAACGCCCCTGCAGTGAGCAGGGACATCTTCAACTCGAGCAGGTTGCTCAGAGCCCCGTCCAACCTGATCTGGGATGTTTCCAGGGATGGGGCATCGACCACCTCTCTGGGCAGCCTGCGCCAGGGTTTCACCACCCTCATTGATCAAAAATCTTTTGTTACTTTTTCATCTACAGTGCTTCAGAAATTCCCATTTATACAACTGTTACCTAATCCTTGTTCCTCTTCTGGCAGGAGCCTTCTTGAGGGGCTGCCTCTGTCAGTCTGTCTTTAACTACGGAAATTCAGGGTTTTGTGCCTGTATTCATGCGGAAGCCCGCAAACAGTTCTGCTGGTGGAAATACCTGGCGAGTCAAGCTCTATTCATTGAGAAAAGGGGCGCAAACTGGAAGTGGTTGGTATTTCAGTTAAAGATCACCCGAGGCATTTCAATAGGGTGATCTCTTGGAGAGTTTGTACTTGCAATTCCATGTACAGTGAGGAATAGCAGCTTCTGCCTACGAGTAGCTGTAAATGGCCAAACCTTATTCAAAAGCCATGTTGTAGTTGGAAAAGCTGACTGCATCTTTCAGAGGACCGTTTGGGTTTGAGGTCAGTTATTTTTACTTTTCCGTTTTGTTCTAGTCAAATATTTTACTTGCTCTCAGAACAATAGCTCCCACCACACTGAAGCCTTCGCCCAGTGCAGTAGCTTTTCCTACCTCCTCCCATAGAAATCCATGCAGCACCCAAGGGTCTCATCTCCTTGGTTTAGCTAAATATAGACTTTTCAAGCCCTTGTATAGAGCCTAATCCATACCTTTACTAAGCTTAGGAAGCTGAATCCAGTGGCATAAGCAGCTGATGCAGCTTTATGGGTAGATGAATCCGCCACATTCTCTTACGCTTGCTCTAATCTGCCAGGGTTTGTTTAAATTTTCTTCTCCTTAATCTGGTATTTTACTGCCTGTATGTACTTGATTCTGAGGACTGGATTGTTGTGATGATTTTTCCTGCCTGCAAACTTACTTTTCAGTTTTCCATGCTGTCTGCCCAGGGAAACCCAATAATTTTGTATTTTTTCAAGTAACTGTTTAATAAAAAAAAAAAAATCAGACAAATCTGCAGTTGCTTTTACATGATTCAGAATTAATGTCCTGTTTACCAGCCTGTTCACAGGCTGAACTCACAAAAATGAGAGTTTCTCTGGCTTTGGCTGCAAAGCTTCTCTCACCCTGTACTCTTTGGTTTGGAGGGAGCTGGGTCCTATACGCATGCTGGCAGCTGCAAGAGGACGAAAATATCCACAAAGGTTTCTGGCAGAATCTTATTTTGTCAAATCGTTTACAATGGTTATAAAAAAGATTCATTTCCCTATCTTACCTAGTTTGTCTTTTACCAGCTTCTTGTTCCAGCTTGGTTGCAGATTCATTATGGGGTTTGTTGATGCTGTTTTCTAAAAGCAAGTAGATCTGTGGTCTGTAATCATCATGCGTACAGTTACACATCACTGTGTGCCTTGGATTCAAAAGTGGTTTCAAACCCACCTTTGTAAACAGAGACGGTCATAGTGTATTTTGACAGTTACTCCTCCTGCCCCAAGCGTGCACGTGTGTGTGTGTGCGCACTCACGAGCACTGTGTGCCTGCACACACGTGCACAACCCCTGCCAAAGTCATCAAAAGAGCTCTGGGCTCCATGGAGCCAGGTAGCTGGTTCACAACAGCGGTGACTTCCAAGGCTTAAGAAAGCCCAGAAGAGGTGGGCATGCATGGCCATGCGTTATCCTTCCTTTATCCGTGCACCTTGCTCTCTGCCAGCACCCAGGAGTTTAGGGCCTTCCTGGATCCAGACCATCACATTTAGTAATTACTGGTGTATCCAACCTACATGAATTCCTCTGATTATTTAATATGTTTATAATTTTGGACACCGTGGTATTGTCCTAAAGAGCTTGAACACAGTGAGAATGGTTGGAGAGATTCTGTAAGTGACTTGACAGAACTGACCCACCCTGTTGCCTTGCCTGTGGGAGAGGAGCAAACATCCTTTCTTCTGCTTCCTGTGAGTCGGAGCCAGCAGCTAAAGGCTCTGAATTCGTCTTCCTGCGCTAATCGCCGCTTCGCGCTGCCAGCAGGATGCAAGGATGCTGAGCGCTACCGTGTGCGTGGAGATGGTGTTGCCATGACATGCGTCCAATCCCTTTCTCCAGCAGAAGAGATGTATTGGTGTTTTCTGCTAACTGAAGAGCTCTGAGAAGGCGTTTCAGGCCGTGAGGTGGAGAAACTCCAAGATTGCCCCGTACCATGGTGTGATCTAGCCTTGTTTGTGCCGGTGGTTAAGGTGAATCTACCTTCGTAGCTCTTGGGGATCCTCTTGCCGCGTTGAGCTGTCGTGGAGCCGTGACACGAGGGCTGTGTCTCACAGCACCCAGCTGAAACGCTTTTTTTTCTCTGTTGAAAATGTGCCTTGCGGCCTGGGCCACTTCAGACCGAGCAAGCAGGAGCAGAATCCTGTTTGCTCTCCCTCCGTCAGAAGGAACAGTGCCGTTCTGGAGTTTGATTATTTGGCTGGCTGCTCGGCGCTTCCACTGCGCAACAGCTTCTTATCTCGGGTACTTCATTCCTTTGAGTTTAGTTGTGTTTTTCCCCGGCACTGTGCTCTGCCATTGGATTGCGTTCATGCGGCGCGCCCGCAGGCTGCGCTGTGTTGTTGTGTATGTTGTGCCATCCAAAATAATCTCGGTGGGTGTTCTAAGCAGCTGCCATGATACAACCCATCTTCTTGGCAGCCAGAAGTGCTGTGAGCTACGTGTCTTCATTTCCTCCTCATCTTTGTATATTGTAATAGAGGTGGAACCTATAGAAGTCTTGCCTATGGTAACCTTGCCAGTATTACTCTGGTACCTAGCAGCTGTCCATACGTGCTTGGTAAAGAAGATGTGTTTTATCGACTAAGTTTATGTGGGATGGTGCTTGGAGAACTCTGTGTAGATACAACATGGTCTCCCTGGAAAAAAAAGTAATTCTTTGGGACTCTCTGCCTCATTTTAACGGAGGTCCACAGCGAGCTGGTAGCGGGCTTCTGACCGACACCTTTTTTTAGCGCCGCATCAGGAAGCTAGGCTGAAAAAAATCCAGTCTGACTGTACTAGTGTAAAAAGCACCTAAGCTTTTTTTTGATATAGCCATTCGCAGTCAGCATAGCTGCGCAGTAAATGCAGCGCTTATTGGGGTTTGGTTTTTTTCATTATTAATTGCGTGCTTGCATGTTTGGAGATGGACTCAAGCTAACGTAATGTTTGCCTTCATGTATTCCAGCTGTGTGGGTGTTGAAGAAGAAGAGGCACCAGATATCGACATCTATCATTGTCCAAATTGTGAGAAAACCCACGGAAAGTCTACTTGTAAGTATACTTGCACAGCTGGATCCTTAGATACATGGCAGTATGTTTAAACAAGAGAAGATTTTTTTTTTTTTTTCATTACAAAAAGACACACTTAATACCATGTGCCATAAATATTAGAATTCAAACCATAAGGTGAAAAAAGATGTTGGGGGAGAAAACCATGGGCTGGATTGCAGAGGTTGGGATGCCGCTCCCTGCCTGGCCTCAGGCAGTGTGTAGGAGCTGATGCCAGGCACCTTACCTGGACAGCTTCAGTCCCCAGTCCCGGCAATGAAAATGGTGCTTCCTTCCTCGCATGGAATTAAGAATTGTGAAAACGCTTAGTACTGTGGCCTAGAAAAATCCTACAGAGACAGCTAGTTCTAATACAGTGAGTTTTGGAAACTACATGGTGTTTTTTGTCTTTGGATGAGAAGAGTAAGAAACAGTATGTTATGCTTGGCCTGGCTATATAACTGTAGTGATTGCAGTGGCAGTCAAAATTGTAGGATGCTCTGAGGGTGCCAATTCTTGCAGTTCTTTCACAGGAAAAAGTTCTCCTGAGTAAAAGTGACAGTTGATCTCAGTGGGAGTTTTGTGTGGGAAAGAACTGTAGGATGTGTTTGCTTTGGTCAGATTAATTCAGATTAATTCACAAATTCTTTCTGTTATACAGTAGGGAAAAAAAAAGAAACCAATCCCCGTAAAAGATTAAATGCTTTACTTGAAAACCATTTACTGTAAATAAGCAACAACTATGTGGAGGTTCTCACTGCTTTGCAACCTTACAGCAGCACACAGAGGAAAAGCACTGTGCTCGTCTCCCAGCAGCTGCACGTTCCTTTTTTAGTGCAAAATAAGGGATGGCTGGAAACTGACTTCTCTTGTGTTAAAATTCAGTAATTTTAAAAACAAGCAATTATTGCTGCACTGCCTTAAGAGTTAAAGTTTAAAATATTTCTAGGGGGAAAGTGGAGGAGTCTGAAATGTTCATTTGGGGGGCAAAAATGGGAACAATTTTTCCACGTTGACTTTTTCAAAATCAAGTGTGAGCTGGAAACCTGAATGACCTGCAGCTGTTCCTGTCTCCTGGATGATCTGCTAACAACTTTGGCCCAAGCAGGGCACCCACAAATTGGGCAAGCTGGCAAAAAACCACTTGGGAGGCTTGTTCTGAAAGACTTTAACAAAATCGGTACGTCCCCACAAAATGTTTTGATTTAAAACAGTCAGCCTTTCTAATGTTTTGTTGGAAGATTTCTGATAAATGCACTGGAAATTGGTCAAACAAATAATCACAGATCGTCTTCAGGTGAACAATCTGGTATTAGAATGGGTTGCGTTGAAAAGGGGGGTATGACTAAATATACTCCCCGGCTGCCATTGACCCAGTATAGAAGCAGCAGCAGCGCCGGATTTCTCTGTGAGTTTTGTATAACATTGAGATGTGTCTGGTGCTTCAATTTCTTTGACTTTGCTTTGAATTATGAATGATGAAAGGCACCTACTTTTCAGTGCGAGGGGAAAAAAAATCAGAAGCAGCAAAAGTCTGTAATTGGCGATTAAATATCAATTCTGTAAAAACCGTGGTGCATGATCTTCGAATTCAAGAAATGGCAGTTTCCATAAAAAGATTACAAGTTTAATATACCAGTTAAGATGAGGAGAATTGAATCGACAACAATCTTCTGATGCTTTAAGAAGGTTTTTGGCTATCCAATTCTTTTTATCCAAATAAAAATCCGACGTGGCGGTACGCCCCTCAGTCTGCATCGCGCAGCACAGCAGAAAGCGCCTCTGGTCTGACAAATGTATGAGGTTATCAGTGTGGTAGGAACACAGAACATTATATAATTCTGCAGTACAGCAATACGACTTCGTTTTCTCCCTTCAAAATCATTGCAGAAAGTTTAGTGGCGCACAAGACCAATCATCAGTCGAGCGTAAAAATTTCGGGGACATTTAAGCGTTAGTTATCGATGACCTTACCTTGAGTTTTGGTGACGTGCAAGATCGCAGATTCTCGAGCTGTGTAGCTGTTCTCGCCATTAACTCGTAGAACCGTGGATGCTGTTGAGAAATGAGGCTGTTGAGAAATGAGGCTGTTATCCTGTAGCCCCTCCTTGCGGAGTGCAATGGGCCAGGAAAGTTAAGAGACCGATTAAATGAAGGCAGGAGCAGCTTGGCTTAATGCGTTCATTCTGTCAGGCATTTGTATGCAGGGCGTCCTGCTGCACGGCACTGGGGCTCTGCTGGGACTTCGGCGAGCTGATCGCGTTCGTTTCTTTATTAACCGCTACAATATATGTTTGAAGTAGTTGCCTAGCAGTATCAGTTTTGAAATAAAGGCGTAAGTGTTGTTCCAGAGCCAGTAGTTCGCTGGTAGGATTTAATTATCGCAAGATTAGCAAAGGGAAACACAGACACCAATTGTCTGTTACGCAACTCGTCTGGATTTAAAAATATATGTGTATTTCTGGAGCACGCATTCCGCGATATATGTTTTCCAGATGTCAAATTTAAAAATCATTTTCCTCTTCTTACATTTTTCCACATCACCAATGTGGCTTAGTGGCTACTATTTCAGAAGATTGCTTCCTGTCATATGGCATGTTAAGCCATTTTGGTTTAATGAAGTTTGTAGGGACTCCTCTTTGGGAAAAAATACATCCATTCACCCAAAATTTTCTGACATCATTTAAATGAAATGTAAGTGCTTTGTTTAGGCAGACTTGACTCATTTTCATAACATAATCTGAGATGTTCGGTTTGGTTGCTGTGTCTCATTCGCAGCAGCGAAAATCGGGAGAAATGCTTTGGGATCGTTGAAGTTACATAAATGCAAGCAAACCAAAGTCAGGCTGGCACTGTTTTTAAGTAGTTACAACCTTCAATAAAGAGAACTAACAGGATGCTTCTAGGTATCTCTTCTCCATGAATACATTTGAAATAATGTAAGTATAGCTTTGAAGTCTAGAACTATTCATTTTGTGATACAGTTTTCACAAAAATACGTTCCCTTTTTCCTCTGGAGGGTTTCCTGTAGAAGGAGCGGGTTAGACTTTCCAACAGTCAAATTTGCATCAGAAAGTTCTGCAGATAGAGAAATCCGCAAGCGTTTACGAAAAAGTGGCCTTTCTGGCCAAAGCCAGTGTCTGTGGCACGCGTTAGCGGGCCTCTGATCCTTACTGCGGTGTTGATGGTAAAGGTGGAACATCACGAGAACGGCTGAAAGTGGGCCAAGCGTCGATTGTTTGGTGTGGCGTAATGGCGTGGCGGATGGCAGCAGCCGGCGCGCGGCCGTGCGG
>NW_010526341.1:0-2692 GCF_000687285.1 Phaethon lepturus
TGCTCTCTGTTCTGGTTACCTAAATATAGCCTGTGAGTGATTTATCTCTCCTGTTCTTAGACCATCCTCCACTGGAAAAATAAAATCAATTAAAATGTTCTCCTTATGAGTAGGCCACCTGAATTCTGTATAATTAAAACAATAACTTGGAAGCAGCGGTCTTTTTTTTTTTTTTTGCCTGTTCAGGGTTATTTAGGTGCTCATTGCTGTGGGAGGAAGCATGGCGAGTCCTTACAGGGTCCCACTTTATGCAGCAAGTCAGCCCTCGCCATCGCTTCCGACAGCTGGTCCTGGCTCCCTGTGAAAGGAAATGCATTTCACGAAACGTGACAGCTCTGCTCCTGCAGCATCAGCGTGCAGATGAAGCTGCGTGCTGCCGCTGTTGTTCAGCTCGGCATCTGCTGGCCGCAACGGGCACGGTCTGCTGGCCGCACGCTGGTCTGCGGCGCGGGAATCGCTTCAGGACGGTTCCCCTGCAGCCGCGTCAGCTGCGCTTTAACGCTCGTTGCAAACTGGAACAGGACTCCGTGATCCTCCTGTGAAGAGGTTACTGGCAGCCGGTTACTTTCTCTTCTGGTTTACAAAGCGCCTCTCCCTCTGGAAGCGGTCCAGGGCTGGGCAGAGCCGGGCTGTGGCTATCGTTCTCTGCTCTTAGGTGCTGATAAATGCTGTTTAGATGAAGACGTGATTCTTTCCCTGGCTGCTTCCCCGCACGCCTGCGTTGCCCACGCGGTGCGTCCGCTGGCGTGTGTCGGCGGAGGGGGGGATGCTCGCGGGCTGATGGGGATGGCGTGTGCAGTCAGGACCCAGGCGTGTTGGCTGGCCAACCCTTTGTGGCTCATGGTTGACCTGAGGCATAATCGCGGCTCTGCTCAAGCTGTTTGCTTTTGAGGGATTTGGGTTGACTTCCTCAGATGTTTGTAGCTGTTCTGCTCTTCCCATCATGTGAGAAAAAAACAAACCCAAGCCAACAGTTCTAGCGTGATACTTGAAACAGCAAGTGTTTGGGGTGAACACCGGTAACCTCATTAGCCTCTTGCTTTCAGAATTTAACTTACGGAGCACAAGTCTTCCTGCCCTGGCTGATGTGCGTTGATTGCTGAATATCTAATGCATTTGAGGTACATCTTGTTGGTTTAAATAATTTGCTTCCATATTTGGTCTTGCTTTTGTGCCGGATTTATACATCTTGTTTAAATACGACAAGCAGAATATACTCGCTGCTAATCCTAGCTGGGCAGGCTGTGCCTGCCAAAGGGCTCAATATTATCAGGCTCCAGTACACGCAAGTTACTGGGCTTGCTAACCTGAGACGCGTTACGGCACAACTCCCCTTAAACTGGCTATTTTGCATCTAGTTAATCTGTGTTTCCCCAGAGGGTCAGTCTGCTGCGAACTTTCCTCTTTGGGTGGAAGTGCTCACTCCCCAGAGCAATCTTCGGGGCAAGACAATCCTTCTAGCTCCAAGCAGCAGAAAAAAACATGTGATTGATTTTTTGTTTTTTTTGTTTTCTGGGAGTGATTGAGGAAATGGGGGGGTAATTAGTGGCCCTGCAGGAAGGTCTCGGGAGCAGCTGGGCTTGAGCAGGGCCCGTAGTCGCTGGTGCAGGCAGCTTCGGCGGGGACGTGTAGGGTGAGCTGGGCGAGTACGCCTGCTCTCGAGGGCCGTGGCGGTGGCTGCTCGGCGCGGCTCTGCCTCTGCCGTCAGCGGGGGGGCATGTAGAAAAACTTCAGTCTTCCTTAGTTATGATCTGCTCTTCCTACATTTGATATTTAGTCAGCAGCAGGGAAGCTAAAAAAGATTCTGATGCCTAAATCTCAGCTTTCAGCTGCTCCTCTTCTTCCTCACGCTGTGACGCTGGTGCGTTTTAGCTGGTCATACCGTCAGATTCCTCCCCGTTTTCGGTTGCTATGTGAAATGATGCAAGAGTAATAGCTTCACCTTTGGAGAGAGCAGCTGAACACCTTCATTCTGACGGGCTGAAGCAAGCACATTTAATAGTTGACACTCTTAGCACATGAACAAATGCATTTTCATGATTTCCAGTTATAGCAGAATGAGAAAGTGAGGTTGTGAAGAGGGAGAGTTGTCTTGGCTCTCCTGAATGGCTTAATGCAACTTTGCTCGGTGACATAGCTATGAAGTCAGGAGTCAGTACAAAGATTGTTTTATAATATCAGAAGCTGGAGTGAGGGGGAAGGGGCCCATGAAGTTAATTTGCATCACTGAGTGGATTAGCTCCTGATGCAGCGCAAAGTCACTATTCACCATGTCTCCAGACCCGTTGCCTTTATCGATGCAATGGTTTGGAGAGAGGCTGATTCAGAGATCATTACTTCTCCGTGCGTTACTTGGCGGGGACTGGTAACACTTGCCTTGTAAGCAAAATGATGGTGCTTGTCAGGGTTCTTAATGCTGTGCCTACCCCAAGAGGCTGAGCAGTTTGTTTTTAGGCTTTTTCTTTCTTTGCATTCATTACGCTAAATACATCTGCTTCAGCTTGGTTTGGGAAAAATGTTTGGAAATACTCCGTAACTTGCCGTGAACCTGGAGTAGCCAAGAGGAGAAAGATTGCCGAGGCGATAAAAACGGTGCAACCTGTGTCCCTGGTCTCGGAGACAGACGCATCTTCCCCACCAAGCGGCAGAAGGTACCGCTGAGGCGTGCCGGCGGGCGTGCGGGCGCGGCAGC
>NW_010526342.1:0-259 GCF_000687285.1 Phaethon lepturus
ACCTGGGCCTGCACCGGGGGTGGGATGCCCAGCTAGAGGGGTGTGAGCAGAGGGGTCCATGGGGTGAAGGGGTGCATGCAGAGCCCCAACCTATGGGGCGGTGTGTCGATGCACCGGCCTGATGTGGGTGGGTGTGTGCCTGTGCCAGCCCGCCGGGTGTGTGTGCATGTGTCGGGATGTGTGTGTGTGCATGGGTGTGGGCCCAGTGCCGGACGGGAGGGTGAGGGGTCTGGGCAGTGGGTCTGGGCGTAGGCAGCGG
>NW_010526343.1:0-634 GCF_000687285.1 Phaethon lepturus
CACCGCGCGCGCCGCCGCGGAGCCTCCCTCGCTCCCCTCCCGCGCCAAACCAGGCCAAGGCTTCGCGTTCTCCCGCGGCACTTCGCCGTCACGCAGCCGAGCTGGCCAATTCTCGTCCCTCGTGCTTTCTCATCTGCTAATTCTCCTCACCGACCTGTAAGGCTTCTGTGTTTCTCAGGCATTTCTCTTCCAGCCTAACTTGCTCTCCCCTCCTCCCCCCGCCTTTCGCTCGCCGTAATTTTGCAGATTTCAGAAAAGAAGTGAGAAAAGCTGTCACTATTAAAGGGAGCTCTGATAGAGCAAGAGAAGAGCACGAGCCCTTTTGTTTCTCCACGAGATGCCAAAAGGAGCAGGATTAGCGAGAAGCATTTTCTCCTCGGCTCCCAGGTGGCTTCTCCTGCAGGTATTGACCCACTCGCCCTTCCCCGCTCCCCAGCGAAAGCCCTCCGGGCTCCTGGACTGTGTGGGGATGTCCCAAAGCTGCTCCATCACCCCAGCGCTGGGAGGACACGGGAGGTGTGCAGGTATCGTGCTCGGTGCTCCCACCTCTCATCCCCATCACACAGCGCAACACTGGGGTGATGAGCTGCGCAAGGCATCAGCCTCCAAACCAGCCGCTGGATCAACCCTCATC
>NW_010526343.1:686-966 GCF_000687285.1 Phaethon lepturus
GAGGGGCCGGTCGGTGGGCGAGCCTCTTCTGGCTGTCACCGCTGTAATTTTTCAGGAGCAGAGGGACAAGGCTGGTTACGTCGCTGGGCTCATTTCTACCCACAGCCGCCTTCTTTTCAATTACCGCCTGCCCCAGGTCAAAAAAAGCTTGACCCCTTTCACCCAGCGAGAAGATGCTCGGCTTTGGCCTGTGGCAGATGAACAACCCTTCGGCACAGACTAAGAGCACGGGGAGCGCTTTCGCTCCCATGCTTCCCTGGAAAGCAAAGTCTCGTTAAAG
>NW_010526344.1:0-2328 GCF_000687285.1 Phaethon lepturus
TGGATGGTGTTCAGGAGCCAAAGTGGGGCAGAAGCAACTCTCCAGGCTGGCGTTTAGCTCTTTTGTGGGGGTGTAATTTCTGGGTGGGTCGCAGGGGGAGGTGAGCAGGTGGGCAATGGGGCTGGAGCCGTGGGGCGCGGGGGAACGGCCGCAGCACCAGGCAGCGGGACCCTCGGGATGCGGGCCGCGGGGGAGCGAGCCACGAGGTGCAACCAGGAAAAGTATTTTACTGATCTAAAAAAAAAGTGAGGGTTAAAACCTGCTGTTCAGTGGGGAGGGAGAAGCGAAGGCTTTGCGGGGTTCAGAGTAACGGGCTGGAGCAGCCCCCAGTGGGGCGAGCGGGGTGATCCCTGGAGCCGTGGCGCGCGCGCTGGCATCATAGCGCGTGCGCAAAAGAAATGAACGTGTGTAACGAGCATTAGGAGGGAAGAAGGTACGTTACAGAAACGCGGCTCCAGAGCCTACAGGACTAATTGCCTGGGCAGGCTGGCGGATGGCGTTTAAGAGCCGTGGGGACCTTTCCCTGCTCTTTGGTGGAGACAGTGTTAATCGGCCGGGCTTAGCAGCGTGTGGCGGATGTCAGGGAGGAACAGAAGGGCTGTTAAGCGTGAGGAAATTGCTTGCTGTCTAGATGGGCTTAGCACAATGTAAACGACACGGTACGCACAGCAAGTTGAAGCCTGAAATGGTGAACGAGCTGGCGTTACCCCGCGCAGCAACGCGGACGTGAGCGGAGGGCGATGCTTTTCCTGCACGGTGCTGCCTGGAGCTAATGCTGAAGCACAGTGTCCGCGCACCGACCGTTCCCTTCGGGCACAAATGCATCTGCAACGTTTCAGAGCCTGCGAGACCTTGTGTTGCTTTTCCCTTCCTGCTACTTTGTCAGCATCCTTTTTTGCCATAACAAGATTTCAGAATGGAAGGAAACTATCTAGGAAGGAACCTGGGAGCAGAGATGACCCAAGCCCGTGCGAGTGGGCTTCCTGCCGGCTTCCTGGGGGTCCAGCGCTGCCCATTGCGCCGCTCTGCGCGGCCGGGTGATGCGTCCCTCCCTCCCTCCCTCTGTACCTGGGCCATGCCGAGCAGCGCAGTGGCTGACATCTCCCCGTATACGGGGACTGTTTCCCAGTTCCTGGACTGGGAGGCAGGACTGCAGCATCTTTGGTCCCCACTTGGCAGCCCTCAGCCTTGCTCAGCTGGGGGTTGTGAACCCTCCTCGTTAATGCGCTTCTAGCTGTGCCATTTATTTGTTTGTTCTCTGCAAAAAGCATCTTGCAAAACCTCCCATTCCTAAATTCCTCTTCTTGCTCCCGCTGGATTACACCTGGCATATGGACGAACCCAGGTGGGGAAACCCGAGTTGCCTCTACGTGTTTTCCCATCTTCAGAGTGTTGATGTGGGCAGACGTGGTAAGGGCACGGTCTGCCTTCCTTATGGATGCCCTTTGCAAGCTGTTGCTTAGAAAGGTTGTTTGGCTAGGAAAAAACCAGGATTTTTCATGTTGGGGAAAACCTGTCCCGGCCTCTGAGGAAAACTGGTAAAAAAATATTTTAATTATCATTCATTGCTGGAGTGTCTTGTTTTGAAATTGCACCTTTGACTAGCATGTATCTCATCCAAGATGCTGTGATAGTGCCCTGCAGCCTTCCTGTTGGTTTTCATTTAGTTTAGAAACGTAATTAAAAGAGAGTAAAAAAAGAAGCAGCAGAGTTACTGACTGTCTTTACGAGAGTAAGGCATTTGGGCCAAACCTACTTCTATGAAAATAAACAGAATTTCATTTTTTTATTGTAAGTTCTTCCCATATATTGAATTTCCATGCTCGGTGACAAGGATGGATCTGCCTCAGTGAGCAGCGATTGGATTCAGATGGCTTTGAGTTGCAATTGGTTTTGCTTTGGAAAGCTGGAACTGTCCTTGGAGAGGAGGGTTTGGACCTGAGCTCGAGGCCTTGTTCTCTAAAGAGCAAAAACCTTGCAGCCTGGTTTAACTAAGTAGTTAGCTTTTCATCACTGTGCCTAGAAAATTTTTCCTCCTTTTTTTTAATCCTGTGCTTAAGGTACATTTTTAATACAACAAGCTGGCAATTGCAGTTGTCATTTGAAAGACCTGATGTGTTTGCCAGCGTGTAGAGCAGGACATGGGCTCTTCCCTAATCTCTCCCGAGAAATGCTCCCGGTGCTGCCTTGCCTGTGCCGCGCCGGGGCAGCCCGGCCGCCCACCGGCAATCCCTCGGCAGCAGGACCGGTTGTGGCACCGTGGAGATACTGCTGCTCCTGGGCAGCAGCTTGGCATGGTCCCCGGCCCGGGGCATCGGCGGTGCCTCA
>NW_010526345.1:0-215 GCF_000687285.1 Phaethon lepturus
GGGAGACCGTTATCCACGGGGTTCCCCGACTCCGGGCAGCAGGGGCCGAGCCGCGACCCCCGCCGTTGATTGGCTGAGATTTGCCGCAGTGCCGCCCCTCAACGCCGGGGCCCGCCCTTCCCCTCAGCCTCGCGCAGGACGGGGGCAGCTTCCCGCCCTCGCAACGGTCGTTCCCCAACGGCTCCCCCCCCCCCCCCGGGCGGGGGGCGGCGGGG
>NW_010526345.1:237-2335 GCF_000687285.1 Phaethon lepturus
GCGAGAGGTGAGGGGAGGAAGGGTCCCGTGAGGTGCATCGTTTCCTTCCTAAAACAGCCTCTGCCTCGCTTTCTGCCTCCCACCCCGTCCTCCCCCTCTTCAAGAGAGGGTTTTCCTGTCAGTTTGTGTGAGCTTTGTGCCGGTGGTGGGTGATGAAAAATGTGGTTCCGAGGCCAAACAGAGAAAAAAAAAAACCAAAATTAATCTCAAAGGGTTTTTTTCAACGTCATGTGTGAGAAAGGGTAAGTTTAGCTGGACTTTGGTACAAACGCTCAATGTGAAAATGTGAAGAAATTCTTCCCAGTTAAAACCCAGTAGCTAGAGAATTTTTTTAAAGACGTGTTTTCAGGTAATAGCTGCTGTAGCGTTGTTCTTAGGTCTGTTCCCCAAATTTGCTGTGGTCCCCCAAGGAACCATGGCACAGGCAGGGTTACCGGAACATTTTCCTGTTTTCTCACCTTCATCCCCACAGTGGCTATTGCCTAATTTGAGGTAAATCTGGTAGAGTCACGGTCCCGAAAGGACTGGGGGTACCTTTTTGTGAAAGCAGGTGCCAGGGTCAAGGGGGACAATGGAATGGGTGCTTGCATGGGTAATGAACTTGCTCTTCGTTAAACAGCAGGGCGCGGATTTGAATGCGAGATGCTGGAAATCTGGTTTTGTGAGCTGTGTTTCTCAGGAAACCGCGCTGTTGCCTCTGCAGGTCCCGTCAGGTGGTGGTGAAGGTACTGCTCCTGCGCTACACGTGTCTAGTAGCCGATGTCACGCTTGGGTGCTGTCTTTAGGCCTGCTTAGGACAGGCGTCCTTTTCTCTTTACCATCTATTTTAACCCCAGTGCAGGTAAGGCTTACACAAAAGGGTTTTCTTTAATCCATAATGTAACAAGAACTAACAGAACTATCCCTTGGCATTCCCACACATTCCAAGATGATGCGTTAGCCCTTTTTTCCCCCTTTACTCCTCCTCCCCCCAAATGGAAAAATAAAAAGTCATACTGTTAAGGATCTAAAACCACGAGGGTCTCTCAACGTCTGGCCTTTAGGGAGCAAGCTTTCAAATTTCTTCATCTGCATTTTTATGTGATAAAGGGGAAGCTGACATTCTCATGTAATCACATGAATTCAGGAATTTGGGCTTGGAGAAAAAGTGTAAAATACTGAGCTGTACGATGAAGTAATAAGAATTAGCAAAATGAAAACTGCCACTTTCAACAGTAAACAGAGTACTGTGTGTTGATTTTGGCAGCAAGAGTTGTTGCTGTATACTAAAAAACCACCAGTTTCAGTGATCATAAACATTACAAATGTCTGAACCAAAGAATGAGAATGGTTTCGAAGTTAGGAGATAAAAATAATTCTTAAATTATTTTTATTTCTGATTTCTGAGTCTCTTGGTTGCGCTTGGGGCTGCAGCCTGAGTAAGATTCTGTCACATGGGAAGTACACCCTCACGCTCTCCATTTGTTCATCGATCAGCAGGACTGGCACAAATGGAGAGTCAGGGCGAGCAGCTGCCCTAGGGTAGCAAAATGCATAGGATGGGAACAGACCAAGTCAGCAACGGCAGCTGCTTTGAGCAGGATGGCAGAAAATTTGTTTCTGCAGAGCACAGCCTGGGGCAGTGGAATTCCTGGTGCTACTCCTCTTGGGAGATTTTTCACTTGAGTTATAGCTTTATCTTCTGGGGAACACTCTTCTGATTTTTAAACTTTAAAATTCTACTTCATAGTACAGTTTCTGCTTTGAGTGTGTGTTGTTTAAAAAAACAAAAAAAAGCCAAACCCAAAAAAACAGCCCCCAAAATAATTGAGGAAACCCTTTCCTCATGCTTCTAATTTAACTGCCAAAAATGAGGGAGAATCCAAAAATAAATGTACAGCTACAACAACAAACCGAAAGAAAACCACAGTATACATAAAAGCTGGGAACTCTTGGCACTGAGGAAAAGGATTCTGTTCTAGGCAAAAAATGACCACAGCTGCATATTTGGTTTTGTGTTGGGGAAAAAAATAAGAGATATTATATATTATATACTATAGATTATAGGTTAATATATTAATATAATATTAATATAATAATATATTACTATAATATGTTA
>NW_010526346.1:0-760 GCF_000687285.1 Phaethon lepturus
CGCTTCACCGCGCCGCTGACATCAGCGGGGGGCTTGGCACCCCCCGGAGGTGGAGGGAAAGCACCGGATGGCTTAATTAGCTCCCTGCCACCTTCCCCCAGCGCCCATCCCGCTGCAAACTGAGGCGGGGGGGAGGGATTCCTCTTGGAAATGCCGGGGGGCAGCCGGGAAAACGGGCAGGTCTGAAGGCACGCGGGGTTTTTTGCCCGCTGGATGTGCCAGGAGCAGAGGGACCAATGTGTGCCTGCCCCCAAGAGCTCCACGGCTCTTCACGGGTCAGTAAGAAGGGACAGAGGTGGTGGTCGGGAGGATCTTCACACCTCGGTGACCACTGTGAGACAGGAGGAGGGGCGGTGGGACAGGACCAGTGCGGCTGGGTACTCAGCGGTGGGGATGCAGGGGCAGGAGGGCTTGGAAAGAACGTGATGGGATTGGCGTAACGAGCATGGGAGATCGCCTGAGCCTTGCCCGGGTATATCCTTGGGGAAAAAGTGGTCCAGGACACAGCTGGGCACTTTGGAATGACACAGACGGCCGGATAACCGAGCCATGGTCCAGCGCACGCTGGGGGAGAGGTCTTCAACACGGCCAGTTCACCAGTTCTCAGGGCTGGGGCATGTCTTCAGGACCTGAAGTGAAACACCACAGATGTCAAAGTAGCCTTCTTCATTAGGAAGAGGTGCGAGGTTTCGGGGGGCTTGGTAGCCCTCTTAAACGTTGTAATCAGTGATAAAAGCTTTCCACGGCTAGAGTGAAACTT
>NW_010526347.1:0-362 GCF_000687285.1 Phaethon lepturus
GTTGCCCCCGCGTCCCCGCCTGCCCGCACAGCTACCCCTTCCGAAGGGTGAAGCTCTCTCCCTGTAGGCACCCCCGGGCCTTTTTCCCGGGGGGCTGGGAAGCGCGGAGGGGGAGAAACCCGCTGCTCAGAGCCCGAGAAGATGAATATTAGAGAAGTCAATTAAGTTGTTTGGAAACACATGTAGGGGGAAAAAAAGCGCTGGGACTAATGTTATGAAGAAAGCCAATTAAAATGGTTTGATAAGCATATGTATTAGCAACAAGTGTAGCACAGAGGTCAGAAACAACACTAAGTAAACAGAGTTGACAGGAGAGTGAATCTTTTGTGGCGGGGGGGGGGGGGGCGGGGCGGCCCCGGTGC
>NW_010526347.1:373-2294 GCF_000687285.1 Phaethon lepturus
GGCTGAGCCTGGGTGCACGCTCCCTGCTGCCCTCTCCCCAACTCAATGCACAAAAACAGATTGGGATGTTCTGCATGCATAGGCAACATTGCAGCTCCAGTCCTCCCTTTTCTGTTCCTTCTTTAGGAGACAGGGCTCTCCAGACATTTTTTCCTGACAGTAACAAAGCGGGGCTGTAAAACAGTTCAGAATAGGAGGGGAGAAAGAAGAGAAAGGAGTCCCCGAGGGGGAAAAAAGCGCCATGTCACGGGACAAAAGAATAGGAAGTTGAAAATAGAAATAAAACTGAAAGCAAGAATTATCTTGTTAAACAGAGGTGCTTTTTGTCCAGAGTCGTCTTTGTGAAAGTTTTTAAAGTATCACGACGTGGAACAAGTGTGTAAGTCCCCACACATACTGCAGTCAAAGATTCATGAGCTTCCGAGAGCCTTGATGGCTTATTTATGTGTCAGCAAATTCTGCAGCTTAAATACGTTTTAAAAAAATAGATCTAGGGTTAGTCGGAGTCCCGCAGACGTGGCTTAAAACGTGCAGGGCGGGCAGGGGGATTCCTCCCGGGCTAGGGAAAGGAAATTAAAAGATCAAGAAACAAGGAGCCGGTTTCTTTTCATTTAAAGTCTGGAGAATAAACGCAGGCCGGGCTGTTTTCTGCCGGCTCGGTCCCCCCTGCGCACACAGGCGCTGGGGTGCCAGTGCTTCGGGACGGGGCCGGGAACAGCCCGTTCAGCCAAGGAAAACCACCTTTTTGCGGCAGGCGCGGTGAGGTGCTGGGGCTGGGATTGCCCCGGCCGGGCCAGCGGGCCGGGGGCTCACACCCCCGCTCCGAGGTACTTTTCGCTCTTACGTGTGAAAACCCATCACTTTCTCCTGCCACCTCTTTCCGAGGAAAGGATACGCATTTAGGGAGCGACGCCGCACTTCTGGCTCGGGCAAAGCCCCGGCGCCGCTGCCTTCAACTCGCCGTTAGTTCTGCACTTGTCTGTCTTGCTTTAACGTCACTCGAGAAAAAAAATAGAGTTAAAAAGGGGGGGAAATAAAGTCAAGCCGGGAGCTGCAACAAAGCTCCAGGTCGAGAAAACACTCTTCCTCCCTAACTCTGTTCACCCTCTATGTCCGATGTTGAGCCTGGCTCGCCTTTCTCGAGAAACCTTCTCGGAGCACAAGTTTTGTTAAATCCGAGCTGACAGGGAAACCTCAGGAGAAACAATACATCTCGGTTCCCAGGGACAACACGTGTTGCCCAATGTTGCCCAAATTGTCCGCAATACTGTCAGAGTAACTATGCGGCAAGTGGCTTTTGCAGTCCCCTGAGAAATTGATAGCTCTTGTGCGCTTTTGATCCTGGACTCTGGTTTAGTCAAGTTTCGGTTTGGAAAAGACGAATGCGAAAGCCTAAATTTTATTACTTCGGCATTTGAATATGAATCTTCGGTCTGGGCACAAGAACACACCAACCCACTGCAAATCAGAGGGGGAAAATCATTAGAGCCTGTCATTGGAGTTGTTGTTCTCTCTTTGAAGCAGAGTCCAAGCGCAAACTTTTCTGATGAATCGAAGTCGTTAAATTTTAGTGCGGATGAGTTATGGCTGAGCTTCCAAAATAGTACAAATGTTTAATAAAAATCGTCTCATCTGTGGCCTTTTAGAATTGTCTCGTTTCACCAGCGAAAATTAAATTTGGGACATCTCACCCTTTTCTAAATGCCATCTTCCCAGTAAACGCCATTTATTAACATTATCAATTTTCTCTTTCAAGCCTGTCGTTCTCATGATTTAAAGAGACTCTTTGTCTTGAAGCAAAGGTTTCACAATTTGAAAAATCCGACTCGAGTCACACTGCTGCGTGATTTCGGAAGCGTGGACAAACGGCTCCGGGGGCGTGTGTGCGTCGCGCTGGAAGCCCGTCGAGGAGACACGCGGG
>NW_010526348.1:0-1908 GCF_000687285.1 Phaethon lepturus
CCTCCAAAGCAACAATGCGAAGAGGAAAATTATGACTTGGAGATTTTTAAAAGGCAAATGGAAGAAACCAGAGGGGAAAATACTTGCTTTGTGATACAAGTGCCAGTCTCTGGCAAACGCGCGCGCCAGCCCTCCCAAAAGCACGTCACGCAAACGACTGTGCAAAAGCACGACCCGAAGCGGCGCAGCATTGATCTGAAGCAGACAACCGGGGGGATGTAGGAGTAAGCCACTGTATCTGCTCTGCATCTTGTGTTTAGCAACAGAAAGAGAAAACAAACACAAGCAGAGATTTTTGTCTTCCCATACAACTTCCTACAACTATTAAGAGATCTACATTCAGTGACCTTATGTCCTTTTAGAGAGTATCAAAGCAGTATCAGAAAAATTAAATGCTGTCTTCTAGTTAGTAGCGTAGGAACTTTTTCAGTAAGATATATAAAATCACTACTGCGAACACCAGAAATACTACACGCAGAGGGGAGGAGCACACAAACTGTCTGCGCAACAAAATAAGAAAAGTGCTTTTGATCTTTTCTCATTTTTATTACATTCAACAAACTGGACTAAAGCAGCTTTGTGCACCTCAAGGAAAGTTTTCTCCCGCAGCAAGTTTCTCCCTACCATACCCTCCGCTGTGACTGCCTGTCCAGTGGGTGGTGGCTGGTGACCGAAAGTGTTCACAACGCCTTACCTTGTGCAGCGTGCCAGCTTAAATTCAGGGTGGTTAGAGCACTTTGAAGCAACACAAACCTAAATATTCCTGGTAGGCAGACCAAGGAGAGGAACTGAATTATAACGAATCAGCAGCTGTCACAATATGACCACAGCAACCAAATCAAAATATCAACCACTAACCCAGATGAGATTCAAAGGTCACCACATAAGCCAGCAGCTTTCTTCAGCAGCGCCTGAAACCTCAACCTAATCCTTGCAGTGAAACGCTCCATTAAGTTACCGGGGGTTTAGAAGCAAGTTACTGTACATTGGCAAACAATTTAATGTACTAGCAAGATATCCCACGTGGTAGGACAAGAAACATTCCCAAAGAGCACACCTGGAAACAGGAAAGGCGATGAGAAGAGGCACCTGATGTGCCATACCTGTCGCAGCTATCTACCCGTGCACTTTTCACTGCTGGGCCAAGTAACTACTCTTCAGATACTCTTAAGAGTTGTGGGACTCCAGACACACACAAAGCAAGCCGTGTTTGAGTACACGCGAGCAGTAGTTTGAGGAGTTGAACAACAGCTCTGCGACTTCTCTGCTCCTCCCCACGGGGCTTGCTCCAAAGCCTAAGGCACAGGCTCCCTGCTAGACACTGGCCACATAAAAATGTATTTTAAAAACAGATATCTGAAAAACAAAATACAATATAAGCCCTCATTTAAGCACACTCTGCCTGCAAACTCTGTGGTTCACAGGTATGAGTTCAATAATATCCATCCCCAGCAACAACATCTTTCTTGCCTGGAAAACCACCTCAAGTCAGGAGCAACTCCACTCAAGTCGGCAGTACGCACCAATACAAAACCAGGTCAAGCTGGACGATTGTCAGGTTCTTTACCAGTTGCCAAGAGAAAGAGGAGCATGGAAAGCGAACTACAGTGTGGCTCTGCAAGTGCCAGCTGCATAACACCAGAGTTTATGGGGACCTTTCCTTGGGGGAGTTTGAAGATCTGCCAGGAAAAGGGAAATGATAAAATACATTTGGAGTAACAGGAGTTGGGAGCTGACCATCCGGGCAGCTTCCATCCATGTAAAGAGCATCACCACAGTATTTAGATTTTTCCTAAAAATCACAAATAGAGAGGTGACCAGCGCAGACACGCAGTGGTCTTTGTTAGGGCAACGCTTCAGACAGGCGGTCCTCCACGGCGGGGGGAGGGCTCGAAACCACAGCGGCTG
>NW_010526348.1:1939-5587 GCF_000687285.1 Phaethon lepturus
GTCCCCGTGCCGGCCAAGGGCTTCCGTTCGCGCACGGCACAGCGGCGGACCTGCTGGCCGAGGCCCTCGGGGGTGCCGAGCGGGAGGGAAACGTGCACGCACCCCAGCAGCCCTCCCTGCTCCTCCAGCACCAGCGCCCCGCGCCCAGGAGTGGAGCCAAACTGCGGAGTAAAGGGCTGCCCCAGCAGGGCAGACTAAGAAGAATCCTCTCTCGTTCTCAGAGAACGATATTAAAGCGTGGCTGCAAAGCGCGGTGGGCTGCGGGAGGCAGCTGAGGGCCCCGGCAGCACCGCGTGTTACTGCGCAACAAACACACGTCAAAATCTGTTAGTTGCTTGCCGTACGCTCGCACACACGTTAATCTGTGTGCATAGGAACATCACTGGTCTTGCTTCCAGTTGCAATTACCAAATTTCATTAAAAAAAAAAAAAATTTTCAGGGCAGTTCAGGCACGGCACTGTGTGGACGCGGCCGTGCTGCCCAGGCCACCATCCAGATCGGCAGCGCCACGACTGGGTCAGCCACGGCTGTGCGAGCCCCTCTGATGGTGATGAACGGGACCTTCTAGAAACATCAGGGCTTCCAAAGTTCCTGATCAGAGCATAACATGGCTTAATTCTTTAACCGGGTGCCTCTGAGCATGTTTTTATAAAACAACCGTTTCTTAAAGCAAGTGAAACCAGTATTTTCACTAATATTGGCAAAAACAATCGGAGGCAGGAATGAGATTCTTCTGTAACCCAAGGGCAGGCAGAAGAGAGAGACTTTTAAGTTCTAAAGACTCAAATTAAAGGTTAAACTTGAAAGCACCACGCAGCCCAGTGGGTTTCACAGAAGTGTGTGGCTATTTGCAAAGCGTCTCTGCGCACTACCTAAGCCCCATGGCGTGAGTTAAGAAGGGAGTGTTGAAATTTCCATGCTTTTTTTGGCTTATATTAGACTCTTTAAAACTGCTGTAACCATGTTTTGTACGTGAATACATACAAATGACTACAAGCTCCAACATTGTCCCATATGTTGAACAACTCACAAATATTTCCCAATATTAGAAGACAAGGCATATTTTAGGGACGTATATTAGAGCTGAAGAATGATATATCGCAGTTACAGCTCCATGTTTTTTTTGGCTCACATTCAAGCCTTTAAAGCAAAGCATTTGGTTAGTTCATTGACAACTGCAGAAGAAGGGTGTGATCTTGGCCAAGCATAAGCATTACTAATATTTTTACATCATATATTTACTTTAACCAAACTCATTTATCAACCGTAATTAAAGAAAGTAGCTATCATTCACTTACAAATAATTACAGCCTCTCTTCATACTGCTATGGTGTCTGCTGCTAAGCTTAAATGATTATTCAGGGGTGTCAAAACTTTCTATCATGGGGTGTGGGGTGGAAGGAGGGCCCTCGCCAAACGCCCTGGGCAAAATCTCACTCCTCTAAAGGAGAATAGGCTGCAACTGCCCTCGCCTGAAATCCAGGAGTTTGCGGCTCACAGGTCCCAGCAGGCAGCGATCTATCATGCTCCAAAACAAACAATGGCTTCAGCGTCCCTCACCAGTTATTTATCTGTTCCCTTTTGTGAACATGTATTTATCATATTTTCAGAAACCCTTTTCTACTTTAAAAGTCCGGTTCAGAGGATGTCTTGATTTCCTCTACCAACTGGTCACATCTTTGAAGAAGAACAGCTAAGCCTTAGGAAACAACCATTTACCTCTTTCAGCAAATATTGCAGTTACTGCATCCAAAGTCATATCCCTCTCACAGCAAGAAAACACAGTCTGTTCAGTAAACATCAGCGTACATTTTTTAAATTGCATGATAGCTTAAAAAAAAAAATAAAAATCCATGTTCCCACCCTTATGCCAACTACAGTCAACGCCCAAAAATGAGGATGAGGGACTTAAGCCCTCAGAATTTTATTTCTGGTTCAGTTATTCCACTTTCAAGAACATGGTCAAGTTAGGAAATTTGATTTCTTACTTTGTATTCTGGAATTGACAAAGGGAGGAGAGAGATTGTCATGCGACCCAAGGTCTCTGCTCGCCATATGATCATAGTGAGTCCCATCTCCATAGTTCTGTTAACAAATTGGGAAAAAACACAATTTTACAAGTTTAAATGGCATTTTCCAAAACCTACAGGTCCGTATTTCCCTTCTAAGTTTTAAGTCAACTATAAGAAATATTGTTCCCTTTATTGTTTTCCCCTATTGATTCTGCTGGAAGTGATATGTTCCAGAACATTTTTAAAGCTGTTTCAAATTTTTATTTCATTAGTAATTGACTTCAGTTTGCTGTGTGTGGATAACCCTGAATGGGTGACTGAGACGAGGTTTCTGGAATTTCGTGCTGTGCAATTCAGTGTAAAGCCCTCTCTTAGCATAAAAGTCTTCTTGCCCATAGTGTAGGCAAGAACAGCAAAGGAACACTTCTTTTATCGTTTTGCTTTTTAAATCCATTTTTATGTAGAAATTTGCCATCTTAATCACCTCACTGCTATATACATGCACTGGCCTATCAAAAAATGTTTTTTCCTCAGCGGGTGTGGAAAGTTGTTTCTCACTGAAAATATAACCCTGCATAGCACTCAACCTGCATGCGTGCAATCCTGCACGCGGCAAGCGAGCGGCAGCGACCCCCTCCTGCCCCGCACAGCCCGGTTACCCCTCAGTACTTGCCTGGGGGTCAGACAGCATCAGACGCTACTCACAGCGTCAAGGACGTACAGAAACCTTGCCAGGATCAGGGCCCTAGTTTTTGAAACAGTCTTGGTGTAACCTTCTGCTTTCAGTCACTCAATTAGTAAAATCTTAAATTTAACTACAAATATTGGCCAAGCACAGCAGTTATGTAATGTTTTGTTTCTTCGGTTCAGAAGAACTCACAAGAAACTAATTCTCCCAACGTGGAAATACCATCATCATTTTACAAAGAGGGAAAGGGAGAGAGGTCAGGCTGTTTGCAGAATAACTCTGCAAGTTAATGCACAGTCTTGATTGAAACTCCAGAATTCTTCCCAGGCTCGTGCTCTTTTCTTTATATCTCAAAACTCAATTGTACACTCACATTCAAGTTTTTGCATGCATAAATAATTGTGTGTGCAAATTTAGAATTCACTTTTCAAAACATTTTTCCCTAGGAAGCAATACAAGTGTCAAGTAAAAAAAGGGGATAAAAATAAAACTGACAGATGTGAGCAGTAATGACGTAATGGAAGCTAAGCAGGATGGAATAAGAAAAGGTGTCGGGCTTCCCTCCCTCGGCGGCAGGGCCGGGCCCCCCCCGCCACACCATAAATGGGGGACCCCCCTCGGCTGCCCGCGGTGCGGTGCAGCGCCGCAGACATCCACTTAAAACCTCAGCTGGCGTATGTCCGCCGTGGGCAGGACCTGCCCCGAGGGGAAAGGACGGACCGAGGAGGAAGAGGGCAACTGCATTTCTCCTTGCCAGACAGATACTTGAGGGCACACAGCTCCCGGCAGCACTGCTCGCAAGCCCTGATCCTTCATGTTAATTAGAAAACAATTAAAAAGCAATTTAAACAAACTGTTTAAATAAGGGCATAAGTAAGAGCGAAGCCACTTTCTGCCCACGTAAGTGTACTTCATGCATTTGCAGGAAGTAAACAGGAAAAATCATC
>NW_010526349.1:0-1079 GCF_000687285.1 Phaethon lepturus
GTCAGCCAGCACAAGAAGTCTCTGCCTGTTTATTTCTCTTGGGTTAGGTCAGTGGCTGAAAATACCCCGGTTTGCTTTTTCAGATAAAACAATTCTTTTCAGGTAGAAAGTGCTGGGTTTGTAATTCATGACTTTTCCCTTTTTTGGTGTAGGGGGAGAAACGGGACTGTAGCGTCTTGGTGACGCAGGGAAAGGTTGGCTGTTTTTTAGTTACATTTTGCCGCTAAGAAGATAGTTAAAATATGTTTTGAAAATAGCCGTCAGCAGAGTATTTTGGAAAAAACCTGCAGTAGAAGAATCAGGGCTATTTACTGCATTCTTGCTGGTCACTCGCTGAACTGATTCGCCTTCTCTTGGGAAGGAATGCCAACAGTGTTGTTTAAATTAGATTAAACATCGAAGGGGTTTAGACAGTGTAGGAGTTTGCCTCGCTCTTTTTTCTGAAGGGGCCGAGAAGAAACTTTCAGAAATCAATGTTTAATTAGGATTGCTGAGGTCTGGGGTAATTGCAGTTTTCCCTCCCTGTGTCCTCATGCTTTCTGTGTCTGAAAGGAACAACACCACAACAAAAAGTTATTACTGTGTTTTTGAAAGCGATCCACTGGTTGCTGCCATGTCATCCTGCGGAGGGGACGTGTCGCTGTTGGTAGTTACACAGCGGAGAGACTGGAAACACCCGCGTGGCTGACCGACAGCTTCGGCCGGGCAGGCAGGTCTGCGGCGGGCGCTCGCAGCCGGGGCTGGGCTCGGCTGCGGTTTGGCAGCAGAAGCCGGGAGGCCGTGGAAAATGGCACTGTTAAACCAGGCAGCAATCTGTGGGGTCTTCAGAACCTTATCATCCATGCGAGTCAACAACTGTGCTAAATTGAAATTGTAGAGTTGATTAAACGACGTATTTAAGGCCCCATAAAAGAAAGCGAGCAAGCCAGGAAGGGAGCCGTGCGAGCGCGGCGCGGGGGGAGCGGCGGTGTTGGGAGGGTTTATCTCACCACGAGCAGCAGGCTCAGCCACTGATCTAATCAAATTATTCAGCATTAAAAAACTGCCAAGGCATTCCAGTGCTGCAGCTTCCAGAGGCC
>NW_010526350.1:0-854 GCF_000687285.1 Phaethon lepturus
CTGCTTATACAGTGCACACTGGCTGTACAGAGAACAGGAAACAACAGAAAGGTGAGGTGGGGTAATACCATTCTGTCACCACACAGACTATAAAATGACTGTACCGAGAATAGATATGCAGAGCACCACACACCACTTTCCTGTGGAGACGCAGGATGTATTCTGGTTCCAGAGCAGAGATGGGCCAGGTGAGGCAGGGCTTTTCCACTCACCCACACGTGAAATCCAGGTAGGCTGCGGGATGAAGGGAAGTCTCTCTGTACATCAGGCACACTCCACCTATGGAAGCACACAAAGAGGAGAGGGAGGCTTTTCTCTTTGCGAAGCAAAGATTGGTGCACACATGCAGTAAGTACAGGGCTCTTCTGCCTGTATGTGGAATACAGGCTGTCTATAGAGCAGAGAGATGTCTCTGTACTGAGAACATAATGCTGCTCATCTGTACAACAGACCCAGAGAGGTAGGGGAAGGGGGGGAGCTCCTGCCTGTACACAGGTGATGTGCTCTTTCTAGAGCACAGGCAGAAGGGTGAGGCAAGGCAAGGCTGCCAGGAGACGGCAGCTACAGAACCCCTACCTCCTCGTGCCTCTAGGTAGAGGCACCCTTCTGCCAACCTGACCTGAAGTCTCACACAGCTTGCAGCTCACTGGGTGCTCAGGTGCACAATGCTCCAAGAAGGCTTATGAGGTTTATCTGTCTCGCATCCCCACAACATCAAGCACATCTAGAGGGAAGAGCCTGGGGCCTTGGAAGGACTCTCCTCAGGAAGGCTCAAATAGAAGCAAACATATCCTGTGGTTTAGCACTATCAGGCTGGTGGCATAGTCAGGGCTTCGTCTCCTATGACCACAGGA
>NW_010526351.1:0-51157 GCF_000687285.1 Phaethon lepturus
AGCAGGGCACGGCCGCGATCTTAGAGCCCGGCGGAAACGTCGTGATCGCTTGCAGTAAGCGGGTGCTGGGTGCTCTGTGTGTGTGGTGTGTGTGTGCAAACTGCAGGCTCTTCTCTCGCCGCTCTGGCAATCTACACGTCCAGAATTTCCCTCTCCACCAAATTTGGAAAATGTCTCAGATGTGCCAGCGGGAATTTTTCTTTCCTTCTTGGCTTCTGACTTAAAAAATTAGAAGATTTTAGAGTATCTGTTAGAATATCGCAAAGTGATTCAGGCTGCAGCTTATCACCCAGTCTTTCTGAACGTCCCTAGACAGCAGAAGTGGTGTGATTACAGAACAAAAACAGCCAAATAACTTCAAAAGCATGAATAAACTAACTACTTAAAAAGGCAGAATGAAAACCAGGCAAACAACATGTAGTGCTCCTTTCCAAGAAGTAAGCCCAGAGGTATTTACGTGTGTATGAAAATGACAAAATAAGCTAATGCTTTTGAGGTGATTGTAATTATTAAAAAAAAAAAAAGAGAAAATGTTACACATTTGGCAAGGACATGAAAATGAGTACTTTTAGAGTTGAAAACTATGACTAGGATAGACTTTTTTTGAATGCTGAAAAATAACTGGCAACAATTTCTTCTTGTGGTAATTTGCCTAATAATTTGTGCATTTAAATTGCAAGGTGTGCGTCACGCCCTACTGAAAGTGGTAGCTTGGAGGCTTTGATATAGAGCACCACAGTGTTCATATGGCTTACTCGTTGATATTATTCTGAGTAATTTAATTAAAAAGGACAGGCATACAATGGGCATCTAGTTTGGTTTAGAGGGAAAGAAAGTGTTTAAGCTGTAGAACGAACTAATTTGCAAAACCTTTGCAGTGTTCAGAGTCTAATTTTCTAGTTTAGTGTCTAAATAGTAAAATTGCTTGGAATTAATTGTTGTCAGTGTGACTTCTGAGCTGATTCTGCAGCCCTTACTTGTGCAAGTTGCTGTGGGTTTTTATGAGGTTACTCCTACAGGTAATATTCTGACGACTCAAGGTAGCAGGATCAGGCCCATTGTCAGCTATTCCAGCATATGGCACTATGGGGGGATGTGTCCATTGGCACTAATGAAAGGTCTTTGAGTTTGGTAGGAGGAGAACTTGGGGTTCAGTCCAGATCTCTTACATTTATTCAGCTATTGCCGGTTGGGTCACCGAGTGCTGATCTTGCCTTCCCTGATGTCTGCTGTAAAATTTGCCCCAACGTCAGTTGAACTAAGAGGAGCTCCTGTGGGTGATTGTAGTTTTCCATTGCCTTTGGGCGAGCTGAAGCTGCTCAGTGTCTTGGAGATCAGGGCCTGAGTGAATGAGGAGGAGGACTGTATCTGCAACTATCAAGAATCAATGTGTTTTGCCTCAAATGAGAGATTAATCAAAAAAGAAGTATCATTTAATAGGCATATAAGTTCATGCTCTGGATCCAGTCTGGTGCTAATAAAGTCCATGAGAGCTTTGCCAGAGATAAACAGAATAGCAAGACTTAATTTAAGGATACATTTGTGATTTGTCTCTTCCATGTGCTTCAACGGGGTCCATATTTCAAATGTTCTGGGAGGTAGGAAACTTCCTGAAGCTGCGTTAAAGTAACTTCAGAGCAAATGCATGATATGTCAGCTCAAGAAATAACCTCCAAGAAGTAGAACCGAGATTTATAAAATTCAGCCTTACTCAGAAGTGCTAGCTTCAGTGTCTACACCGAGAAAAAATATATTACTTTATTACAAAAACACTTTCAGATGTTCAGTTAAATAATAAGGTACTTCTGAATCCTGCTTTTAAGGATATTTCATGTCACTTCACTAGGAATATTTCTAAGAGTAACACAAGGAATATGTGGCTCACTGGCAGGATGATTTTAAACTCTTCAATGAAATGAATAATTTAAGCAAGCAGGAAATATGTAGAAAATATTGGTGTAGAAATACTGGTTTTTCATTTCAGTTAATCAGAAGAGGGACTAAGGAAGGTACTTTGTCTGAGAGTAGAATATTGCATTTGCGGTGACTTACAGGATTTACGTGTGACTGCTGTCCTTGTCATCTGCATGCATGGTCTTTGGATCAGCCCTCACTTGAGAACGCAGATTAAATTGGTGTTCTGTGGCTAGCAAAATAATCTTTATAGTTTTGCTTCATCCAGTAAAATTGGTTTGTAAATTTAGAGAAAACTCTTACGGAGCTATGAAATTTAGAAACTTACAATAATGCTAAACAGAATCTTATTTTAAAATGATGGTGTTTTGAGTCAAGAATAATTTGTTTGTGAGTTCATGGAATATGTAGCATTTACCTTGGCTTGTTTGGCCAAACCCTTTTAAATACTCTTTTATTTACTAAAAGTAGCCTCCAGAAAGTGCAGTGTTGGTAGAGCACTTCAGTGTTGCTATGAATCTAATGTCGGTGTGTCTACAGAAACTACAAGCAATAAGAATATAGGAATTTCTCCGCACATTCAATAAGTATTTTTAATAGATTACAGTCTGTAAATACATGCATGAATAAGGTGTGCCTTCTACTCTTAAATCCAATGTGCTGTGGGTGAAGTAGCATCCAATTTAGAGTTGTTCTGGTGAATTTAAATCTCTGCTTCTAGGTTTAATCCACCTCTTTTCGTAACGTAGTTTCTGTGCTCCCATTGTTCTGGTGCAGTTTGTTAGTCTGGGTATACAACAGACATGTGGGTTCATCCCAGAGAAAAGAGTAGTACGATGTGGTATCAGTTCTACTCACTGCTTTATCTGAGCTTACGATTTAGATAAACAATTGCCAAGCCCACTGTGGAGGATGATCGTGGGATTTCCCAATGATTAAAGATGTGCACTTCATGAAGTCTTCATGAAGATTTCTGTGGGTAATTGGTGTCGGTGTCTGTACTTGCCATTGATGACTTGCATTGCTTACCCCTATAGACTAAGCAGCATTTGTAGCCGGTGCTGGCTTGTTTTACATGGGGACTTAGTTTGAACTTTGAAGAATAAACACAATGCTTACTGCTACTGGACAAGAAAGTAACTTTTATTCCTCTCCCCCTGGATATTTAAATGCTCTATTGAGTACCTTCAGCGTGCAGTTTGTTTTTTTTTTTTAAATTAGCTTCTTTCTGCACGGACTTCAACACTGGACATGGGAAAAGCATTTTACCGCAAGGCTCGGCATGGCTCCAGAGTTCTGCTTTCCATCAGCAGGGAAAAGGCAATGGTGGCTGAATTAAAATGGGGTTTCTCTCTCTGGAAGGTATGAACTTTTACAGGGATGAACAAAAGAGGAACAGATGAAGGTGTCCAGATACCGTCGAAATAGGGGAAAAATAGAAGACAGCAAGGAGAAAGGTCGTGGCTGAACTGGGTAGTTTGGCTTCCCGAAGAATGAAGGGGTCAGTGGGGTTTGCAGCATCACCCTCTGGCTCAGCTCCCTGCTGTGCCACGGGCTTGCACGGGACTTCAGAAAAGAAGTTTTGGTTGATTTCAGTGGAACTAGAAGGCTTGCTGAGGGATTGCACTTGGCTTTTTGTGTCTGAACTCCACAGATAGAAAGGAGATAAAAATGCCTCTCGAGTAAATGGGGCTAGTGAAAGGCCTTTTCAGAGATACATTGAGCTGGATAATTGGAATTTTTACTTAAACAGAGATGAAAATTAGCACTACAGATCTTGATGTACTTGATTAAGGTTTACCTCTGCTTTTCAAGGTCAGTTCAACTAGCTAGTGTGTGTTTTAAATTAACTTTGTCCTACATTAATAACAGTTTCATAAAGCTGCTAACCTACCCTCTGAGAAGAAAAAAAAGTTGATCTCTGCCTGCCAAATAGTACTGTAAAGATATGATAACAAGAGAAAGTGAAAGGTGATAGAAGTGAGTGGTAGCACATAATGGGATGCTACTCTGGCTTGGAAGCAGGAAAGCAAGCTGGGACTATTTAATTATTTAAGGAACAATAAATGAGAGGTCTGGTTATAAAGTGACAGTAAAAGGAGAGACAAACAGAATAAAAAGAAAGTTGGGAAAGGGAAACAATGCATAAAGAAAGTAGAAGGTGGGCAGGAAGGGATAAAAGGGGCAGGGGATGGGTTTAAAATTTCTGTGGAGTTTTCAATTGGAAAATATTACCTGAAAAAATCCGTATATTGCAGCATTTACATAACAACCTGTATTTTACTCAAATTGTGGCAGTCTGACACAGAGTTTTCTCCTGGTGGGGGGTGGGCATGGTGTCACTTCGTGTTCTTACTTCATCCTTTGGGTGCACAACCTCAGTTAATAGGTCATATGTTTTTAAAGGTGGCATGCCTTGGTGACAGGCTGTCTTAAGAGATATACTTTGTGGATGTTGTTAGTCTTAATAGTATTATTTTCAGTTCTGTCAAAGTTGCAGTGAAGTTACCTCTTCCTCCAGCAAATAATAGCATCGATTTTAAAGGGAGTATTTTTTTGCAGTTTACCAAAACTGGGTTACATACTTTTGCAACTGTACTAACTAAGATGTTTTGTATGTGAAGATTGTGAGTACTCAGCATTTCGTTAGAGAGCTTGAATGACTTAAGTATTTAATATGCTTGTACTGGGAGTTAGTGGGACATGAAAAGCATGTGAGGGTTGTTTCCCTCATCTAGATTACAGATGTGTATCCCTTTGGCAGAATTTGTTTCATGCAAAGCATTTTTGCAATACTTACCAAGTATACATTTTTATGTGCATGTGAATAATTTGCAGCAAAAGGGTGAAGCCTTTGGACATGCAAATGAATCTATGCCGTTTGCCGTTGTAAAGGCATTATAATAAAAAGAAACAAAAGCATTGGGTGTACAATGTTTAGTTCATGGAAGTACTCCTCCTTTAAGAACAGAGGCAAGTACTTCTTCCTCTTAGAAGAGGAACTACAAAAAAAATTTTATATGTACTTGCTTGCTGGGCTAAGCATATGTGGTTAAGCAAGCAATGGTGGTTGTATATCTTATCAATAAAACTTCAGCTTACAAATATTAAAACCGAAATAAGTTTAAGCTACCTGTGTTTTAATTCTTGACTTTTTTACCCATTTTTATTTTGTGTTGGGTAAGGAAAATTTGCACAATCTATGTAAACTTCCATTTAAATTATTTTTAATTCTTCATGTAGCAATTTTTGTGTATTTTTTCAATACACTCTTACCTTAAAAAAAAAAACACCAAAAACCTTTTCATACACTTCTAAAAACAGATTCTGTAATGCTTTTTTTAGTCTGAAGTTTTATTTTGAAATGGTGATATTCTGTTATACCTTCCTCTATTTAGGCAAAAATGGTATTTGCCAAGAACAAAAATCTTGAATCAATATGTGCAAATGTAGGAGTTCCAGAAGAGGGAAAATACTCAAAGACAGGAGACTGCCCACAACACTGGGAGTCAGTAAATCCAGGGGTTAGTCTTCATAGCAAGTCTGGCTAGGGTTTGTTTTTCTTTTTTTTTTCCCCAAGATGTACTACAAATGGTCTCTAAAATTTATCTTGATTCCTCCATATTATTAAACATAATTTATTGTTATTAGTGTCGAAAGAGAGAATGACCCGTAGTTCTTTTCTCCTGAAATGAAGTTAACAGAGTACAACTGCCATTGCAACCTTCAAATAGTCTGATAGTGTTTCTGAATGTCCTTTTTGCCCTTGTTTTCAGCTTTGTTGACACCACGTCATTGAGATGAGAATTGGTAACTTTTGAACTGTCTGTTTTTAACAAGGTTTGTAGTAGAATATTACTGTTCATGAATACATGTCAGTCCTGATCTGCAGAAGCACTAAAAGGGGAGGCATGTGTCGGAGGAGAACTGCTTTTAAGTACGTATTTCGGGTTTTTCTGTTCTCTGGGTGTGCCTGGTCCTGTTCTGTAGGTAAGAGTATCAGTCTTCACTTTGCTGCTGCAAGGATATCTCATCTTAAAACTGAGAGATTCCATGATGGTCTACATCATGTTATGAAATGGGATACGAATCGGAAATTGTTGGGTTTTTAGGATCTTCAAACTTAAGAGTGAAACAACTCCCAAAACATCAGATCACAGTATTTCTCGAACCTTTAGTTGTCACTTCTCGCACACTGCAAATAACTGAAGCACACCAGTTCACGTAGAGTAGGAACATCTCAGCTTCGACTTAGAAACAGCACATGGATGACAGCATGCAGTAAATGGGCAATCCTTTCCCTGTAAGTACGTATTGAGGCTGCAAAGCCGAGCTGTCATGTCCCTACAGTCCAGATTTCTGATCCCATTCTTGGTTTTAAGCAGACTGTTACCATTGAAGGGTTAATAATTTCTGTTAAGAAAATGTATTGGTTGTTCTCTGTTTCCAGAATCTTTCACAGTGTTTGCCCTTTGACAGAAGATATTGTATATGTATTCTGCTCATCATTTGCATCAATTACATGGTATGCTTATTGGCAGCTCTCATGCACAAATACTTGTTTTGCTAGAGTAAATGACAGGACTTAGACATGTAAGAAACCTAAATCTTTGGCTCAGAAAAAAATCCTGATGGATACAAATGGTATTTCAGTAACTTTTGATCCAAAAACTTTTCTTGTAAAGCGATACGACTGTTGTTCTTGCCAGTCACGGCAGGTGCTCCATCTGTACAAATACTGCCTAATTTGAACGAGTCAAGCTTAACGCTTTTTTCCCCCACTATCTGCCACGTTTTCAGCAAATTTTCTCAGTTCTTTAAACAAGTGTGAGGCAACAGTGTGGAACAAAATGGACAGAGGCCAAGCAATTCCTTAATTATAGCAGATTTTTTTTTAACACATTGAACAACAACAGTCAACTGTGCAGTGTCAGTAGCATCGCAACTTCCTTCAGTTGTGAGCAAAAAAAAAAAAAATTGCATGAATCTGTTAAAAATTGAATGCATGCTGTTATATTGTCTAATATTGTCTCAGCCCTTCTCATTGTCATGCTGCATGAACAACTGTGAATGTATCAGCTGTGTGCTGTTCCTTTGATCTGGTTTGTGCAGCAATAATTGATGTACCCTCTCTCAATCAGTCTTTGTTGTCTGAGAACAGCTCTTTCTCGCAAGCTCGCCATAGGGCTATTTGCTATTTACACCTTTGCCACTAATTTTGTCTCACAAATGTGTATTTATTTTTCACATACAAAAAGCTGCCATGCTGGGGATCTTGATAGGAAATCTTACTGCAGGTCAGATCCGATACAATATATTTTGCATTAATTTCAGGATTAGTTTGTATAAAAATACCATTCCAATTTGGACTTTTCTGTGTGGCTGTATCACCACACCACATATTTCTACAAATTCTGTCCCTTCTCCAGAGAAGAACCTAGCCTTCCCGAAGAGAAACTCTCTCCATGCAGTGTCGGCTCTATGCACTGTCACCTTAGTATTTTTTCACTGTGGCATGCATGACTTGGCAAGCAATGCTTTGATGAGAAGTAAATTGCTTTAAAAAGTTTACGAATGTTTGAGTTAGCTGGGAAATCATTAGAAAAACATTAGGTGAATGAAGACGCTGCAGGTTGCACAGGTCCTTTAGTTTTCTCTTGCTGTGGAGTTTCAGAGCAGGTAAGCTCTGGTTCGCTGTGGGCTCCCCAAAAGGAATCTTGTTGACTGGAGTTACTGTGTCTTGGTTGTTGTTTTAATGAAGCAATTTTAATCATGTGGGCTGAAACTGCTAGTTTTAAATTCTGGTTCCAGAAGCTGTGGAGCGCAGCTTTGAATCCAGAGTAATCACTTGAGCTCCTGCAAAGGAAGACTAAAATACTGTCAGGCTTGCACAGTAGTGCTTCGTTAACGCAAAGCAGTGCGGAGCTAGGCGCTGTTTCTGTGACCACGTGTGTTCTTCCATTCACTTGGCTACTCCAAGTAGCCTTCTCAATTTCCTATGCATCCATAGTTTCCTTAATTTTTTTTTTTTAGAATATAATTATTACCTTTCTTCTAAAAATATTTAAGGCAAGTGGTTAAAAAGACTGTTGAATTTATTAAAATACCTGTAGTGTAGTAGAAATGACATTTTTGTGACTGCAAGTGTGATGTGTGTATGCAGGAGCTAACGAAGCTCTGAAAGGATTCGGTCTCAGCCCTTCCGATGTTGTTGTTTCTTCATTTTGGACCAGTCAGTTGCAGGAAAACGTCACTGACAGGGTAACTTTTTAGTGACTTAAATACCACAGCTGACAGAGAAAGATGTAATTTCTAAGGGTCGGCTATCAGGGAAGTGCACATCACTATTGCCATCTAGAAAAACAAGCTTGTTTATTTTTAATTAGAGGTACTGAGCTTGCTGTGGTCAGTTGATGTGAGTAGAGGTGGAAAGTTTGTGGTAGTGAAAATCAGAGATTGGTGAGAGGTGGACTTCCTGCTAACATTGACGCTGTACTCAGGTTCTCTGTCACCCATATACCTGACTGTTGTTGGAGTCACCTAGCAGCATCTTGGCTAGAAGTGTTGCTCCTGGAAACAGTTCCCTTTCGGTCTGAGAAATTAGCTATAAACTTGTCCCTTCTCCAGTATAACTTAGACTAGATGATTTTATTTGACAACTTAATAATTGTACCAAGGCTGCCTCTGAAAATATTTTGCATTTGAATTTTATTAGTCTTGAATATATTACTTCTTCAAAAGAATTTTTATAGTTCTTACTAAATAAGAAATGAGCCTGGAAAAAGGAAATTAAAAGCGAGTGCTCTGTGTCTTCACTTCCAAAACAAATTCAATATTAAAAAAAAGTATAGTTACATTATCTTTTCATCGTTTTCACTCCGGAGTGGGGGGGCGAAAAAAGCCCATCTGTGTAAACCTTTTGAAAACTCCTTCCTGTGCCATAGCCTGTACTTTTCAAATTAGAGAGCAACACTGTGTTCCTCAGGTGCGATAAGGAGAATATTATTATTCAACAACTGTGATAACAAGCAAAGAAAACACTGGGCTGACAGTCAGGTGCTTTGCTGCCCTACGGGGTAGGGGTTTGACCCTAGGTTCATTTGAAGGGGGAACTTCATTTCCTTGCCCATCCAGGAAAAAAACCCACCACCACCAAAACCCCAAGCGAACCAAACAAAAGCGCCAGCCTCTGTCAGCAATAATTATCAGATGTGGCAGGGTCGGTGCTTGCATTTTTCGAGCTTGGGGGTGGCATGAGAAGGAAGTGCTGCCTGTAAAGAGCTGGCAGGGATCTACCAGATAAAATACCTGTGTAAGAAGGCTTATCTGAAGAGATGAAGGGCAGAAAGATCAGGACATGCTGAAACATTTCCTGTAAGATTTGTACCTCTGGTAAGAGGTAAAAGATGAAACATCCCGCTAATGCTAAAGCATCTCCTCGCTAAGCCTACAGTTACTTTCTTGGCAGCTCTGATGGAGGCATTTTCCTGAGCTCAGAGAAAATGGGTGCTTTGGGTATGCACAGGACACGGGGATTTGTCAGGGCTGAGACATGGACTCTGGTACAAAGGGCAAGTCATGGAGCTCCTAATCCATCCAGGGAAGCATCTCAGACAGGAGCTCTGTCTCTGGCCATGTGTGAAGGACTCATAGCTATCAGCGGTAATGGGCTTCCCTCAGAAGCTGTCGTCTTAAAAGTCTGTTCAAGAGCTGGGCTTTTCTGCAAAAGAGTAGTTTCTTTATAGAAACGGGTGACTGGTCTGGGGTGTAAGAGGAATGATGACAAATTTTCAGTACCTGCTGCTGCCAAAATCAGTTATGCTTATTGCGCTCTAAAATACTGCCATTTGAGTTTTTAACATGAGTATCGTCAGTGTGAGTCAAGGATGTTTTTAATTGCCATGGTTTGCGTAAGGCCTTCAAGGTTGTGATTCAGAACTTCAGGAGGTCTTCTTCAAAACCTTACTGAGAGAAAGTGCTCAATTCTTTTCCCTTAGTGAGTGGCATGGTTTAGGGGAGGGTGGGGAGGTGAGATTTCCGTGTTCTCAGCAATGGGGGAGTCCCATGTGGCATTTTGTAATGTGGGTTTAAAATCTCTAACTTGCTAGCTATTTCCTTTTTTTTTTTTTCTTTTTTTTCCCCTCACTTCTCCAGAACTTTTAAAACCTTGTTCTAATGTTTCTATGGACCAAAGTGATGGTTAAAAAACAAAGTTCATTAGAGGAGGTCTGAAATGGGAGGTGGATAAGTCTTTCCTTTCTCAGGGGAAGATGGTCATTCTGAATAAGAAGGTAAGGTGTTCTCAAGTGGTAGATTAGAAAAAGGCTTAAACAAGTACAGCACCTCTGCATTTCCCAGTCAAGGGTGGAAAAATGTTTTATTATAGCATAGCAGTGTAGCAAGTCAACAAGAAGTAAACTTTGTGTAATTTTCCTTGCAAATATTTGGATACTAATGAGAATGTTTAAAGTCCCTAAACTTTATACTGTTTTCTTTTTATCTTACTGTCCCTCTTCCCTTTCCATTGCTGCTGCTTTTTGAAAGTTATGTTTTCCCCTCTCTTAGACTTGTCAGCTACCGAGGACTCTTCCCATGCACCAGCTTAACGCCTCATGTTGGCTAAGGCTTACATGGAGCAGGGCAGCGAAAGACTTTCAGTGGAGGTGCCTGGAGCTGGTCCTCCTGTACCCCTGACAGAGCTGATGGATGGGTCTGCTGGGCATGGAGCTGGAGTCTTATGAGGAGAAGTAGCCAGGGGTTCAGATCTGAGACCAGGGTTGTCCAGAGGTGTTAGTTCCAATTAGTGATTGGGTTGCTCTTTGTTTTGGAAACATCAATATTGTGTTTTGGGTTTTTTTTTTTTTGCTTGAGAATCACTCACATTTAAAGACTTGAGGTAAACCTGCGTGAATCTGAGCTCACTGAAGTTCCTTTGATTAAGGTAGTTGTAAGCCATAGCAGATTTATGTCCATAATGCACGTGCCGTCTCAGTTTGTGATAGACTTACGCAAAATCATAATGAAAACACCTTAAGAATGGATGTCGTTTATCCTGATATGAACACAGCACATGCCCAAATGGGAAGTGAGGTATTTTTCCTAACTTGTGATATAAAAATATTTGAAATAACTATTTCTGGGACTTCAGTATTATCTACTGAATTCATATCTACCCTTGTTATCTGACAGACTACTAAAACAAGATTCTGCTCAAAATGGTGGAAGTAACAGTCATACAATGCATTTCATTCCTTCTGAATGTAGTTAGTTGGGGGAGATTGGGGTCTTGCTTCAGTCACTCAAGGACAGCGTTGTTGCGTGGGGCTGCTCCTGTGCTCTGTCGGTGTTTGACCCCTCGCAGCCAGCAGCAAATAGAAGAAATCGTATACATGGAGGCCCACGCGCTGCCCTTAGCTACGCCGGTGAAGACCTGTGGCATTACACAGTTGGCTCGGAAGGACTTAGGAAATCCTTTGAGATCACTCCGCCAAACGTCGCTCTGTAAACGTTAGGCAGGGCTGCTGTGCTGTTTTTGCGCTAGTACGTTTTATTTCAAAGCTGCACCTGAACTGCAGCCGGTGATACTGTTTCGTAACGTTGCAAAAGAGGGAGAGGTTGGGAGTAGATGTGCTGTGCTGTCAGCGGAGTTCGCTACTAACGCTGCCCTAGCCAGGCACCGCAGCGGTGTCTGTGCTGCGAGGCGGCCGTGCTCTGCTGGCTGCCGGCTGCACTCAAACCACCGGTCACGACGAGGCCACCCTCCTCTGGGGCCTGATCTCCTTCGGGAGGAACCAGGCCCATCTGCTGGCCGGGATGGGCCGCAGAGGTGCCCGAAGTGCCAGGCCCGTCTTGGTGGATGCTGGCCCTGCAGCACAGTGAGTCCCAGGCAGCAGAGGCCATTGTCCTTACTGGGCCAAGAAAATTGGGTTTACGTCTGACATGTACTTGGCACCACCCAGTACAGAGCAGGCACATGGCTGAGGAACATAAACGGAAGGTGCTCATACCCCCTTGGTCTCCAGGCAGTGGGGTGAAGCTCTGGAGTCTGGCCTGTGGCGGTGCAGCTGGCAGCCCAGCCATTTGCAACTGTGAGTCATGTTGTACGCTGATAGAAAGAGCTGATGGAAAGGCCCATATGACTTTTTTTTTTCCATGTTTAGTGCAGAACCATAGGAAATAATGTCCAGCCTATAGATGATATTGTACTGACCACTGCAGCCATGCTCATTTGAGCAGGTAGCATCTTTGACTGATACCCATCGCTGCGAGTGTGGAGGATACTTCGTACAGCTGGTCCACAAATAACTGAAGAGCTTGAATAGCTGTATAATTCTTCTTTTTAAAAGTGTTGCAATGAAGGACCTGAGCAGATTGAAGTTACAGTCAAAGAGCCCTGCCCGTTTACTTTTCTTCTTGGTTTCTGCGTGCTGTGATCGTACTGAGACAACAAAGTGAATTACAAGAAATGAGGAAGTGAAGCAGAAGATATAATGAGATGTATTGTATATACCTCTGGTATGCCATTAGACATTTTTACCTACTTCTGTTTTTTGGAAAATTTTCAGAAAGATGACTTCTGTGTAATTTTTTTTTTTCCCCCCAGACTGAATGGATTGTAGTACATGAATTTTTGCCATTGCTTAATGTAGAAGGGGAGTCGGAAATATCGACATTCCATGTGAATTATTTATGAGTACAATTTGCTGTTTTGAATGGAGGAGCAAGGATGTTAAAAGCTGATAATTACTATGAATTTTATTGTGCTGACAATGGTTGTAGCCACAGGCCACGTGGACTCCGGAGGGTAACCTAGTGCCATGCAGTCTGGGAGGGAGGAGGGAATGTGCCAAAATGCTCAGTCCTGAGCAGTGAGGTTACATCTAGATGTTTTTTCATGTTACCGGAGAGGAGTGGTGTTTCTCCTTCAAGGCCTGAAGATGAACAGCTTTATTTCTGTTTCTTCTGCTATGTCCAGAACAGGAAAAGAAACTAGAACAAAAGTTAACGATGCTGTAGTACAGCATCTTCACATTTTTTATTTTGTGTTTCCTATATTCAAGGGATTTCCTAGCAAGAATAGAAACATCTGCAATAACAACTCCTATTTATGTTAATCTTTTGCAATCAGCATGCAGTCTGAAATAATTACAGTGTATACACCCTCTGCTCCAAACACGCAAAACTTGCATTTATTTCAGGCTTCTTTGCCTCAGAAGTCTGAGAACATAATCCCTTATCCTGCTCTGCTTCATCTGCTTTGCATGAATTTATCCAACAGTACCTTCTGTGAGCTTCATTAACAATGATCATGCCATAATAAATTACATAGATCGGAAAGTTTTTAATTAAATAAGTTAAGGAAAAAAATTCAAAGCATAATAAATTTAATTAGGTAACATTTTGCTGTAATAAATTTGCACATGAGGTGTGTAATGAAGTAGGCGGGCGTAAAATCTATAATCTGAAGTTTTTTAGCCTTCATAGCTTTACTAATTTAATCTGCCAAAAGATTTTTCTTTCTTTTTTTAAAATACTTTTGAAAAATCCCATGTCAAACATACCTCATTGTGCAAAGGATTATGCAAACTTAGCAGAAAAACAGTAGTTAACTGACAAAGACATGTCTAAGAGTCTGTTTGACCCTATGGAAATACATCTTCCAGTGTTTCCTCCTCTGTTTCTTTTAGTGCTGCTCACCCAAGTCAAGGTCTTTTTCTCCAACCTGGTGGTGGTCCTTCATCTCCATTCATTTGTTTGTCGCTGGGCAGAACTGGGGGGTATTTTTGGTTGAATTGGCACAACGGATATGGTATAAAGAGTACGTTCAGCGCTGAGTCTCCATGCCAGTGCTGTGTGCCTTTAGCTGCGCTGCTTGCCCAGGCATGTGGGAAGGAAAAATAACATCAGCTTTAGCCTACATGTGCAATGCCATGGAGTGACTCCACAGGTGTCCTCAGCAGCTAACAGCACTTGCCTTTGCTTTTTCTTTTCTGAACTTGCATCCAGAAATCATAGGATTGCTATGCCGTGCCCTGCCTCCTAGCCTCTTACATGGCTCAGCCAGGCTGCTTTCACTTGGGCAATGTTCCCATCTAAGGGATTTGGTCCAAAAAGGAGAGCTTTGGTTTTCCTTTATGTCCAGGATATGCAGCTTCATGGCAGTGAATGGTGCTCTGATTTTTGATCGTGAGACCATGCAGAGATTGAACAAGAACCGGTGGGAGAGGACACAGAAACAAAATCTTCAAAATTACGAATATTGGTTTGTGTTTTTCCCAGACATCTCTGCAGAGTGATGCAGAGCAGTGCAAAGGAGTATGCTGGTCCATTACATTCACTGTTTTGATTTGGTGATGCACAGAGTCAGAATAATGTTTTATAATTGTCTTTCACAAGTGCAAATGGCTGTGTATTGAAGGCTATGAAAAATAATTACCAGTATCTGTATGTCTGCGAAGCATCCTTTCTTTTTGATATTTTAATTTTGGGCTGATTTAGAGAGGCAAGATTCATGTCAGTAACATCAGTCTACACTTTGGGTTGGATTTCTGTTTTTTTGGGGGGTCTGCTCCCATTATTCTATGCACCATCAAACCCTGAAACCAGGGAATATAACTTTTGAACATTCTGTGAAAAAACATTGCACCAGGTCCTTTTATTTGAGTATGCATAACTATTTGGGGGCTGCAGGGTGAGAAAAGGGTGCCTGATGAGGGAGATAAGGAAAAGACACAGATGGTGGGTCAGATTGAGTCAGTACTGCCTGTGTGGTGGCACTGACAGTGCTGTGTCTCTATCCCCTCCTGTTCGGCTGTCCCCTCATCTTAGGTCACTGAAGGGGTAGCTCAGTATTACGGGAAGCAGAAAAAAAGGGTCCGTTTGCCAATAATTCTTCTGCTTTCTGCAAGTTATATGTCATATTGAACCAGATGAGTCTGTTGTGAAGATGAAATGGCAGCTTATTGGAGATGGTATAAACCTCCTAAAATTCACCAGAAAGCTCACAGACCCATGAGCAGGTGGATCTCTTATGGTTCTCTGACCCACAGCCTACGGTTAATTGTCCACCAAGAAGACATTATAAATCATTTCAGTGTATCAAATATCCTATCTCTCTCTGTCCCTGCATTTTTCACATCGAAAGAGAAGCAGCTCTAATTGTAGCGAAAGCAGGAGGGCATGAAGTTTATGTAGCAGAAGTACAGCTATTTTACAGAAAATGCCCTGTTTAAGTTTTGGGCATCTACCTGAACGGTTGGCAGACAGCACTTCTAGGGTTGGAGAGTTATTGCACGGAATCATTGCTGTAGTTCTTTGGGATACTTTAGATAACTTGTAGCATGTGTGGTGGTCTGGTGGTAAAGAAGAAGAGCGACACACAGGTCCAGACAGCAAAGCCAAGGTGAAAGGCGAGAGTAAGAGGAGCACAAGGGTAGAGGAAAAACTAATGCTCAGAAAAAGAAGGGGAAAATTAGTCAAAAGAAGGTGGGAATTCAAATACACAGTGTTGGCTGAGAAAAGCATCTCAGTGATAGTCACTTGCTGGGATGAGGATGCAGTACGTTCAAGAAGAGACTCAGGCAGACCTTCCCCCAGAGTTTTGGGTATCTCTCATGTGAAGGACCTTGGAGTGAGTAGAAAGAAACTTTCACTCTTGAAGTGATACAAATCAGATGGCTAACGCAGAGAATTTTTTTTAATTGTATCTGGAAAAGAAGATATTAGAAATTAAGGTCTTGATGACAGGAGTGTGTCAAATTAATGCATTATGTATTTTTGGAATTATACAATGTGTCATAAGCCAGTTTCGTTCCAGGGGAAATGTGACATCTCCCTCATGAGTGAGGTTTCCAAAGGGCTGAAAAGCAAGGAAAATGTACAGAAAAAGAAAAGTTGTCAAATGGAGGAGAAAGGCATCGACTTTGCTATTTAAACTGTGTAAATCAGTGGTGGTGTACCCTACCTCTCGACCCCTTCTGATAGCTCTGTGTGTTTAGGCTGCTAGATCTGTTGTCCATTTTCTGTTTCAGGACGATAGATTTTACCTGGACCGGTAAAGCCAGTCATACCCTTTTACATAGCAGTGAGTTCCCAGAGAGCAGAAACATAAATCTGCACTGTTGCCATGAGGTACATGCTGTGCCTCACAGCAGATCTGTTTTTTTCTCACAAGAATGTATGCAAGAGGATTTTGCGGGGCTGCTGAAAATATTTGAGCTGCAGTTTTACATACTGAATGTTTTTTTCTTCTGCTTCCAGCATTTGAATAGTTTAGAAAGGAAATCTAGTGTTAACATCTGCAATCTGAAACGGTCTTCCTTTTCAGAAAAATACTGTTTCTGGCTTTCCTGTTGGGGAAGAGGAGCTATTATTTCCAAGACATTTGGTATAGGTATGAAAACGTTCAAAGAGCTGACAACAATTATTATTCACCGTTGCTTCTTTGCTTCTAGTATAGTGAGCATATTTTTGGAGTAGAATTAAATCCAGGTCTTTCCGGGGGCCATTGGTATTTTGCTAATGCTAAATGAAAGCGTGCCATGGGCTGTGCGCTAGGGGTGGTCAGCAGTGGCTTGGCAGAATGTAATTGTGTGTGTGGCAGGGATGCTCTGGGTCACTGCGTGGTAGGTGTGATACAGCCGCAGTCTGGTGGGAAAGCAGTCGTACTGCCATGAACAGGAAGGAGACGTCCCCAAGCTGCTTTCCATCCTGCCTGGAGGTGAGGTGGTCCAGCTCCTGGAGTGGGCATCCTGCAGAGCCAGGATTTTGTTCCTTCTGGTCCCTATCCCTTTGCTTTTTATACTTCTGAGCTGTAAATACTCAAAATGTGAAATAAGTTAATTAGAAGCCGTGAAACAGAGATGGCAGCTGAGCTACCCTAAAAAATCAATAAGGGAAGAAGCAGGTCCAGACTGGAGAAGAAGGGAAGTAGTCTTTATAGCCTTCAAAATTATCTTTCTGTTAAGCCGTTGAAGCATGGGTTTGGAGGTATCAATACAGGTATTTGGTAGTATTCCCTCCTTGGGGCATGCTGGTGTATGTTGAAAGTCCCTAATTGGCATGTCATCCTTTACTGCCCCATTTTGAGCACTCTTCCTCTTAATATATATCCAGTATTATCTTCCTTGATGAGGGCCTCATCTTTCTCAGCCGTTCGTTTTGAGCATGTTCACCCTGCCCAGGCTGGCGCAGTCAGTGCACAGTATGTTGCAGCACGTCTGGGCTAAATTAAAGTATTAGTAGGAAGAGAAGCACCAAAATTAAACCTGTGAATCTTGTACCTGAGCCTCAGGCTCGGCACAGGTGCTGTGGCTGGTTAGGTGCTGGCAGGACAGAAGAGTCCTGGAGGAGGGTGAAACATCTGAAAATACATTGGGCTAGCATGGTGTTTGGGAGTTACTATGTGGCATGGTGGCATTTTGTTAATTCATTTAGTAATTTGTAGCTGAATATTGAACGGCTTAAATCTAAGCAACTGGCATTTCATGCTTTGGTGGAGAGAGAGTGGGTGAGTGAAGCAGTAGGGGTAAATTGTGAATAGGAGTGAAACCAATATGTGCAGCTTTCTCTGAACCTGCCCACCTCTTTCTTTGTGTAATACTGAGAAGCTGGACCTGTGCTATCTCAGCTTATCGTCAGTAATCAGGCTATAGATTTCCAGGGATGTGTTTTGCTTGCAGTTGCTTTGGTAGAAATCTAAACTTATTACCTAGATTATTTGCATTTAGACCAGTGAAACTGCAAACAGAATTTGAGCCTTTTTTGTTAGTTCGGTTGGTGGGAAGTACTCTCATTTTATGAGAGCCTGCTAATCTTTTTTTTAGTCAGAGAAGAAACTGCTTGAATACAAAATGAAAGAGCATTTGCACTGTTGTCTTTTTCTTTCCTTCTGTGGGGAAGATTGTACTAATGTTAGTACACGTACAACTAAGAGACTTCACTATACATTAATGAAAAGTATTTAGTTTATTAAAAAGTTACATTTTCCTATTCCATAATATTTATGGTAACCTGTAAGAACACAGGACACAAGACTTGACCGAGTTAGTTACAGAGGTATATGTTGCTGTAATTGAATTCCTTTAGCTGTTTCAAACATTCTTTAGGGAGATTTCCCCCACCTTGAGTTCCATGGAGTTTTTCTTTAAGTGGCCCACTGGATTCCCTGTATGCTTTTTAATGCTAGGCTAAGTAGCTATGTTTATGAGTTGCTGTCCTAGACTGCTTTCTCCAGAGGTATAATTTAGAAACTGGTGTTTCATTCATTACCGTGCTTACCTTGGTCTGAATCTATGATTTTGTCTGTTGTTCAGCTTGCAGACTGATGACTCATTCCTTTGCTTCACTGGATAGCTGCACGTGATCTTATCCCATCCTTAGATGAGCTTTGGTAGTGAGCTAACAAGAAATGTTTACAGCATTCAGGATGAATCACAATTCCACAGAGAAATTTATTTTGAAAAAGGAAAAAAAAGCATTGCTTTTTTAAAACCAAATTTTTTAAGCATTTATGTGTTTTGTTATGCCTCTGTTGGGCCTCACAGTATATGCGAAGGATGTAAGAAGATGCTCTCTGCCCGTTTCTAACATATATTGGAAAAGTCGGGGTGTGCAGAAGCAGAGCAGTGTTTCCATTCCCGAACAGGGTGTAGCAAAACCACCAGAGACATCCATCACAGCCTGTGGCGATCCATGTAAAGAAAGAAGTCCTAGTGGGATGTCCACTGAATTTGCAGGAATTTTCGGTAGAAGAGCAGCCTCCTGCATGCCATGTCCCCACACGACTTAGCAGCATCCTGTAGGTGTGAACGCCTGTCTTTGCAGAGCAGGGTATGCAGAAGATGAAGAGATGGGTGCTGGAGGGAAACATGGTGACTAACTTTATTCCTGGAAGTGCACCGTCAGCATGGAGGACAGCATTAAGTGTGCCCTAGATAGGCTCCTCACACTGCATCATTAATGGGGATTAAGCCATTTTCCCCATGGATCCTGCACTCGGCAGAAAACTCTGCAGGAAGGGGTAGTGTGCCTCTAGATTTAAACATACACAGAAATCAGCGCTTGCATAATAGGTTAATTCTTTATTATCCAACACTTTCTTCCATTCTTTGACATGCGTTTCAGATGCTGCACATACTGATTTTCTCCTTGTGCCACGTGGTCTTAACACATGGTGAAAGAAGGACATTCAGACTTGAATTATTTCATCTCCCAGAATCTGTCAGTTTTCCAATATCACTTTTTTTTTCCTGCTATCTCTGCTGGTATTTTTATTTTAATTTTTTCAAAAACAGGACATTGAGTTTAGTTTGTCACCTTAAAACTGGTTGTTCCTGTTCACTACTAAAAGATCTCTTAGTGGAGTGCAACTGAAAGAATTACCAGGGTATAATTTTGCCTTTTTGTGTTAGCTTTTTTTTTTTGATGGGAGAGGAATTTGCTTATATTAATCTTTCTGCTTTGCTAGGTCTGTGAGGACCACAAGATTTAATTTCTCTAGGTAGTTCTAACTTGTTCATTTTTCAAGTTTTTATGTGCTGGCTTTGAACAGTAAGGGGGAATTTGCAGTAAAGACCTGTGGAATTTGAAGAGTACCTTTATGCTCAGGGTAAATAATTAATCTCTTTCCTTATTTAGGTAAAGGTCTCAGCCAGTGCTCTTGCTGATGGTGGCCTTTTGAACTAACCTGGATTATTGCATTGTGCAGCATGCAACAATCAAGTGATACCAGACAATATTTTTGTTGTTACCCGCTATGGTAGTTAAAGGCAGCGTAAAGGGTTTACACTGGGCACACTCAACCTGTCTTCCAAATGCTGTCTTCATTCCTCTTCCCTGCTAGCCACCTGGGACCTATCTTCACCTAGTAAATGCTTCTTGTGGCCATTTGGAGGGTCTGCATGACCGTGCATGACCGTAGTCTGCGAAACCTTTCTTCAGCCTGGCTGCCAAGCTGTTTTTGCAGAAGTTAGAAGCTGAGTGATGGGGATCAGAACTGGGATTTCTCTAAGGTCATTGTACTGGGTTCCCTAAGAGCACAGGAGAAACAGCCTTCTGTCCCACTGCATGTTGGAGTATCACTTACAAGCAGTTCCCTTCTCTGTTTCATTTAATACTCTGGCTGCAGTTGAGCTTTTGCAACTGTGAAGTCAGCTGCGTTCTTGTGTACCAGATTCTGCGGGAAAATTTTTGGCCAATGGTGACTGGTACGAAAGAGGAGCATGGACTAATTCTGTCTAACAGCTTGTGCAAAATATATGTAGGAGTATAAGGAAGAAGCTGTCACTACTGAATCTCAGAAGAAGTAAATGTAAGAAAAATGTTTAGAATTTCAGGAGGAAGGAGGAGATGGTGTGCACGGATTGAACGTGAAGCATCAAGTCCCTGTTCAAAAAGAGAAGCCATCCAAATGCTGTTTGGGAAATTGGTAGTTTTCAGAGAGCGTGTTCTATTGTATCTTGCTACTGATTAGCAAGTCTGTAAGTTTTTGGTGCGTATCATAGTTTCACCACATGCCTTTACAGCTTGCTGACTCAGGTTAGTGAAATTTGTTTCTGTGGAGGACGAGTATCCTCATAAGATGTGCACAAAGACATTGGCTAATAGTATTCTTCACCTTCATGAGAGAGCTAAAATGTTAGTTACAACCAACCTGTAAGCAGCAAAGAACATTTCATCAATAGTGTTATATGAACACAAACTTCTTGTGCCATTTTGTATGAAGCAGACCAAAAAAAGCATGGTAGCTTATAAGCAACAACTAAAGCAAGGCTTTGAAAAAAACATGAATTTAGCTTCTATCAATATAGCAAAATATTTACTTAAATGAGTCTGACTTCCATTTAGTGTTGTAAGGGAAAATATTTTTACACTTCATTTCTTCTCTTTACTATAGTGTTGAATCTTGCTTACTTTATGTAGTCATGCATGAATACACCGAATTAAGTAGTATTTTTATGAGTTATCTGGACATTTGAATTTCTTATGCCTAGACCTATGAATTAAAGAATGCTACTTGAAAAAAATGGTTTCAGATGAGATTAAATTAAAATATAAGGGTAACTCATTTTTGGCTTCTTTACATAGATACTTTAATTGTTGAGGTTTTTTTTTTTCTTAACATATGTACATATATTCCCTCGTGTTTTTGTAGCTTTCTAATATTCTGCCAGGGTTCTTTTCTGCATTATTTTTTGTATATACCATTTTTTCATGGATCAAATTAAATGAAATGAAGATGCTACAAGTGAAATAAACAGAGGAATCAGTTAACATACAGAAACATAGAAAACTTGTGAAGGAAATAGCTTTTTAAGTGGGTTACTCCACTTGGTAAAATTAATAAGGCTAACCAGAAAAAAATGCACATTTTTGTGGAGAAGGGTAAAAGACATATTAAGACAAAGTTGTGAAACCTTGGGGGAAAATATACAAACAGCAACTTTTAAAATAATCTAGTCTTATGATGAGAAAGAACTGAAAAAAAAAAATTTTAATTGCTTCCTTGTCATCAGCCCTTTCCCACCATGAGAAAGGCCATAAGTAGCAGTGAGTAAGCAGTGGTTGCCAACGCTCGTAGGTAATGACTGTGGGCAAATATGTTGGGCTGCTTTTTTTAGGCTTGGTGCCTAAAGAAACTTCTCTTCAGCATAAAACAGAAATAGGATTTAATCTTGTTGCCTTGAAATGTAAAACCAGATTGTTTAGGGAATTTAAAAGGAATTTGTCTGCTATCAGTGCTATCAATCCTTGAATTTTAAAGATCATTTTGTTACTGTGAACTTCAAAATTGAGGTGGTGCTTTTTTTCAAGGCATGAACTGCATGATTCCGTGATGTAGCTCCTTTTGCTTACATGTGGAGGTTACCTCCACAGTTGACTCCTTCTGCAGCTTTAGAAAAAAGCTGGTCAGCAGTAGTGCTCCCCTTCTCACCTGCAAATTAGCTGGACCTGTAAAAGTATGGAGCAGAGGTGGTACGCCTTGCTTCTCTGATGACTTGCCATGCTTCAACCTTCCTTCAGAGTCTGGCCTCCTAGGAGCCTCTGGGATTCCTAGGTTAAGCAAATAGCCTGATAGAAAGTTGACTGATACCAAGAGATGAAAATAGTTGTGCTGGCTCTGCTGGAAGATAGCAAAAAAAAGCCACAGAGAACCCCTGAGAGAAAATGGTCACAAGATACCGAGCAGACCTGGAGGCTCTCGGTTTGGCAAGCTGGGATCAGCAGAATAAAAGCCTTTTTTTCCTTTAAAGGCTACAAAACCCAACAGGAGGCATCAGGGAAAACCTTCGTGGGTTGTTCCTGCAGAGTTCTTCTTTTTCCCTTGACACACATTGCATTTATTTCTGTAGCGGGATGGGAATTATCCTGAAATTTTCTAAGACAGAATTGTAAATGAAGGATGGAAAAATGTATTTCCTGTTACAACCCATTTGATAACTGACTTTTTAAAATTAGTAACAAAAGGTGGAATTTTAGAAAGCTTGTTCTACCATGGCTCAGTTCAGCTCCTCCTGGAATCATTGGGACAGTTTACAAGATAGTTAAGTACAGACAGAGTTTAGTGGGTTTGTTTCATTTTGTTGTTAAGACTTTTAGCTACGCTTTATGGGAATTTGTTCTGTAATTGGGGTGCAGAAAAAAATTTGAAAATTCAGTTGTTTTCTGGCTAGCTTGAGTGTCATTTTGGTGCCAAAAGGCTTAAACTTTCTGTTCCCCCCCCCCCCCTTTTTTTTTTTTTTTTTTTTTTTAAGGACAGTGTTCTTAAAAAAACTTGTATGAAAATAAGCACCCAAGTTAGTGTTTGATACATTGTAATCAGTTAATCATTTTATTGGTTCATTAGGTACTTATGAATTTATTTACCAAAAGTTTGGCCATATGTGACTTGCTGTCATTTGAAAATCATCTCCTTTCAAGAGTTTCCAAGTAAGTTTATGCATATTTATTGGGGATATTGTCATGCTCTGAATTCAGTAATTCCGTTTTTGACTGCAGTTCAGTGACATAAATGAATAAATATTTGCAAGTTTTGGTCCTTTGCTTTTAGACATTGGTATGAGTTAAAAAGGAAGAGTACTATTTTGATTTAAGAGTATAATGTAGCAGAGCAATACAATTAATTGTGTATCTTCAATGTTTGTTTGCTAGTATAGCCGTTTCTCAGGAAGCACTGTTGTTGTGGAAACCAGCGTAATTTTACTTAATGTTTTACACTATGTGCCTTACAATTAGTATTTTTAAAATAGAACATCTGTAATTGGACTTGTTTATCCACCCTAGTCATAGTGGAAACTGTGCTAAAAACCCTGGCTAAGTGATAACAAACATCTATAACCAAATTCTGGTTTTGGGGTGTGTGTTTATAACTCCCTGTTGCATGTGAAGCACCCCATGAAGTCTCTTTATAGACAACACATTGTACAATCATGTGTAACATAAACAGGAAATAAAAATGTACTTCAGTAGGATTTAAATGTTGTGCTGCAAGGCCTAAAATCATCTCTTTCTTAAGTTCTACTGCTTCTGAGTATTTTTTCTTGAATTGTAGTTCCTGTAGATGTTTTGTTTAACCTGCTTGGAAGTAATCACAGAATGCCTGAGGCTGGAAGACACCTCTGGAGATCACTTAGTCCAACCCCCCTGCTCAAAGCAGGTTGCTCAGGGCTTTGTCCAGGCTTTTGAGTATCTTCAAGGATGGAGATGCCACAACCTCTCTGGGCAGCTTGTGCCAGGTTTGCCCAACCTCACAGTAACAAAAGAAAAAGGAAAAGAAGAAAAGAAAAAGATTTTTTCCTTATGCTTAGATGGAATTCCCTGTATTTCGATTTGTGCCCATTGCCTCATCCTTTTGCTGGACACCACTGAGAAGACTCTGTTTCTGGCTTTGTTAATTCTCCCAGTCAGGTATGAACCTCACTGTTTGCTTATTTAGTCTTATCATCAGTCTGTCAGTGAGGATTTTACAGGAGACAGCATCAAAAGTTTTGCTAAAGTCAAGACTTCTCTCTCATTTCAGTGAGATGAGCCAGGCGTCTCATTGCAGAAAGGTATCAGGTTGATCAGATGTGATTTCTGCCTTCATAAATCCATGCTGACTACTCCCAATCGCCTTCTTGTGCCATACATTAAGGAAGTTGTTCCCGTATTTGTTTGCTCATCACCTCCCCAGGGTTGGAGGTGAGGCTGACCTGCCTGTAGTTTAGTGGATCCTCCTTGAAAATAGGACTTTTGCTTTCTTGAAGTCCTCCCTCTTCTGATTACCATGACCTTTGAAAGATAGCTGAGAGTGGCCTTCTGTCAACATCAGCCAGCTGCCTCAGCACCCATGGATGCATCCCCTCAGGACCCATAGGCTGGTGTATGTCCAGTTTGTTTAAATGTTGCTTAACTTGATCCTCCTCTGCTGACGGCAAGTCTTCAAGACTTTCTCACTAGTCATAGGGACCTGGGATTTCTGAGAACAGAATATTCAAGGAAGAAGTAGCTTTTAAATTGACTGTTTTTTCTGGAAGTAGCCTGTCCCTCTAGCTATCAGAGATACACTTAATGTGCTTTAAATGCAAACCAGTTCTTTGCAGAATGTGTGTATTAAATATATTTAAAGTTTGTTGATAGACCTATATTTAAAGCTGAACTATTAATATATTTCCATGATTACACTGAAAAAGAAAAATTGTAGTGCACAAAGGAGTATGATTATGACTACTAAAAATGTGGATTTTTTTTCTTTGTGCTTCTCTCCTGTGGTTGGCCCAGCTGAGTGCTGGCTGCGCAGAGCGCGTAACAGGAGTGACTACAGGCAGCGCAGGGATTTCAGAGGTGGTTTTAATGTGTCAGAACGACAAGGTGGATTAGTCTGCAGTCACGTTCACATTGCCACAGAGCTGTCGTCTGTGACTGAGCAAGGTTCTTTTAAGCTTGCATGGGTGTAGCAGTCCCAATCTACAGGCGTTTGTCTGCAGTCGTCAAACGGGGAAAAGGAGGGACTTAAAAAAAGTGAAGATGCTGTTTCCAGCTCAGCAGGACCCTGGCAGCTCCTGAGGGACCAGGGTGCCAGGAAGCCTCACAGGGTACAGATGCTGCAGCTGTTGGTGGGAGGCAGGTTTCTGAATCCTGGCTGCTTCCGAGCTCCAAGCCCAGCAGCAGCTTGGGAATCCCACCGCTTATGGGGGTGCAAAGCACAAATCGTCCCTCTCCTGCCGAACATGTTCTGCCAGTGAGGTGCATAGGTTAGTCAGCCCTGTCCTCTAAAGAGAAATTGGACATCCCCACTGAGTGGAGTCAGAGCTTAGGAGCCACCCATCTTTAGCAGTGTTCATCTACTCTTCCATCGCGGCTCCGCCAGCTTTGAGTTAATAATAACTTTTTAGAAGCCTTTCAGTTTCTTAGTGTTCCTTAAAACAGCCAGTGGCTCTCGGTGGGTTGCGCAGCAGTGAGGACTCAGCCTAGCATCATATGAAGGTTGGCCAGGGTCGCCCCTCATCCTGCACGCAAGCAAGAATGGCACTGGGTAGGAACTGTGGCACTGCCTCAAAACTAGTTGGAGGCTGTGGATGTTGCAGTAATTATTCCCGAAAGTAGCTGTGCCATCTTTAGGGCTGCTTTCTGCTGGCATGGTTACACAAAAAAGGTCATTTATTTTCCTCTCCTCAGCGTATCTTCCGTTGTTAACACATCTTGCTAAGTCAGAGTTGCTATGTGTGTGTCTTGCTCATGGTAGACCATGCATAACACACCTCATATGAGGTTCTTGTCTTACAAACACATCGTATAATCTCACCACAACCATCTGAGCTTCTGCTTCAGATCATTACTAAGATCCTGAGTGCAAGCCCAGCCAAGCAGCATCCAATGCCGCCACTTTGTTCACCTGTTTGTAAGGGGCTGCAACCATTACTGCACTGAAGAAGCACCTTCTCTTCGTTTTGAAGAGAGCTAACTGAACGCTCCATGTGGAAGAAAGATGCTGAAGAAAAAATACCATCTTTTTAGTAAGACAGAAAAATACCAATGTTATTCAAATTTTGTGTTTTGATTGAAATTTTTCATATTGTATAATGTTTTATAGAAATTGTTTTCTCTCTCAGGGTTTTAAATGTTTTTTTTTTAAAGTCTTTAAAGAGTCATATTTTATAAAAATTACTTTCATAAAATTCAATACAAAAGCATGTATGTTTCAATAACATTAAAAAATCCATTCAAGTGTCAATAACATTTTTGATGCAAATGCTATCAAAAATGCAGCAGAAATGAGAAATTACTTAACTGAAAGAATGCCGCTGTAAAGGGAAAGATGTGAAATGATATTTTGCTCTTTTTCTCTTCATCCACCATCAAGTTTTGAGCCATGTGCACATTTTAATGAGTAAAGGTAGAATTTTGCGTGGGGAATATTGTAGTAACTTTAAATAAAATAATTATTAGCGTGTTATAAATAGGCTTTTTTTCTCTCATCTTACTACGAACATTGATTCTAAGAGAAGGCTAGTATTTCTTTTGTTATAAAATGATTGCCATGTTAAGGCAGCTGTTAGAATCACTGATAGAGAGCTAATCACTCGATCTTAACAAAGTTGTTTGTGCAACTGTAAAAGTAACTTGATAATGTGAAACGATGGTCTGGTGGGTTAATACTGTAGATGAAGTTGTAAGACACCTAAGGGCTGACAGTTGGCTTTCCTGCTTCTCCCTGTTTGCAGAGGTCTTTGCATCTGCCAAAGTACATTTCAGTGTTGCAACTTCAAAGAATTTTAGAATGGTCACTTGCAAGATGACAGGGTTTTTTTGGTGGAAAGAGAAGGGAGAAGTTGTATTTCCCAATGAAAAGGAAAGCAAGTGAAGTGACCCATCATAATAGCTTTTTAGGACTTGTTGAGACTTCTGCCCTGAGTAACCACATGCTTGCCAGCACACAGTCTCCTGGCTTGCCATAGCACAGTCGTGCCATGGCCACTAGCACACGCTCTCCACATCCTCTGCGGTGGCTGTGAAAGTCAGGAGACTACCTTGATTTCTCTCTTCGCGCTCAGCGCAGGCACGAGGCTGAGGTCTGCGGCAGCCCTGTTGATGAGGGCACATGTCTGCAATGGTGACAGTATGGGGGGACTGTCAATGCCATGGCTATGAGTGTCTCCCTTCTGTGCTCTGGGGAGATGCTTTTGAGCACAGAGCACCGCGAGAGCCCTGGCGGTGCAGTAACGCGTGGCTATTGCCTTGCGAACACTGGCTGCTTTCAAATTCAGCTCATCTGTCATGGATCAGCTTGAAAATCGGTTGACAGCACTGTGTTGACTGCAGTTTAATATTGAGCTGTTCCTCAGACCGGCAAAGGTTGCAAGGTTTGAAATGCAGTTTTGCAAGGATGGGCTCCTCTTTGCAGCTGGAGATGGAAAATCTGACATTTTTGGGAAGCATCATTTGGGACGCAGGCAAACGTGCCCTGGACCAGAACATGAGTGGCACTGAAAGTGTGTATGGCACCACCACGGTGTGACAGCTTAGTCCATTTTATTGTGTGTGAGCTGGTCTGTTAACTTCACTGCCCAGTAAGGGAGGGCAGGGTGTAACTGGAGGGTACTTCTGGCTGACTGAAAGCAAGAAGGGAAGGAGGCAAGAGTGCAGGAGATGCTCCGATGTGAACCAGCTTATGGAGGTGGGACTAGCATTGCTGCGGCACAGTGGCACTGCATCTATGGCAACTAAGGGAATGAGAATGAGCAATATAATGTTTCCTGTGACGGGGAGCATGAAGAAAAAGAAATTTGAAAATGCTGCTTTCAAGTGACATGATTTGGTTTGCTATTTATTTTGCCATTCTTCATAGTGTATAGACTGGGACTTGATAATGGTGTTGCATAGGCATAGCCCATTTGGACTTCTTTGGGTGTCCTGGGCTGTTGACTTGTATTCAGATGTGGGATTTGAATGCATAAAAAAGGTAAAGGTGCCTTTGAAATTAATTGATTCTTGAAAAGAGGGAGAGGAGGGCGGCAATTAGCAGGACGCTTTTCATTACTCTCCCTCTCTCAGTGAAAATGTGTAGCAGATACAGGGTAAAACTCTACCACTGCATGGGTCATTTACTGTATCAGTGCTTTTCTTTCTGCCATATTAGTCAGTGGGAAGCTGATGCTGCTGGTGGTGGGCTGATCATGGCCTGTTGTGTAGCTCCTGGCAAGACTGTATAATTTATAAAACTTGCTAATGCCTGGCAGTTTCGTTGGGCTCCAGGTTGTAAGGGGCTCTCACCCATCGGCTCGTGAGCCAGTGTGGTCTCTCACGTGAAACTCCCATGTTTGGCTTCCTCCCTTCATGGTGAGAGCACGGGCGTGACAGCAGCTTCTGCTTCTTGTTCTTTCCTCTTTCTGTGATTCCACAGGCTTTTCTGACAGCCTTGAACGTTCCTGTAGGTATCACTGCTCTTCTACCCTCTGTCTTTTTGTCTTTGAATTAGTAGTCCTGCCAGCGAGACAAAGACTTTCTTTGTAGCTGGGCCATCTCTATAAAGAGCCCCTAAATCCTAATGTTTGTTTCTGACAGCAAAAAAAAGCAGGTGAGTGGCTTTGAATTCATATACTTCTATTTGGGGAGGAAAAGTAAAAAAAAAAAAAAGGGTCAAGCAAGTGGGGAAAAAAGCACCAACAATTCAAAAGGATTCCCATTTTTTATTTTTCTCTGCCATTATATTTCATTGCTTCTCAGTTTCTTTTTTTGGAAGGAGAGGAAATATTACCTACTACCACTGAGACTGTTTTGGGGCAGTTTATGGTATGGACACAAGCGGTGCACGCTGGCAGGCAAAGCCACCATCATAGTTACGCTCAACACACCTCACCAGTAGTAGCTGCTATTTCGGGAACCGGAGGAGGACGTACGTGTGCCACATGTTGGGGACAAATTCCCTTTGCTCCAACGAGACTTTTATACATCTTGTTAGAAATGAGTGGGTTGGTGATCGGGCAGGGATCGCAGGTGACACGGCAGGGGTTGGCATGCCGAAGAAAACCTAAGGCCACATGGGCTCTTGTGCTGAGCGAGAAAATTCAGCTTTATGGCTCTCCTGGAATCAGACTGAAATGAGACTGGTAGTAAACAACTTCTGTGCTAATAGCAGGGTGCCTTCGCTTGCAGGTGGTTTGGAACAGAAGCAAGTGCCTTTAAGCATTGTTTTATGGTGGTGTGCATTTCAGACTGAAAAATAGCCACAAGCTTTATTACTTTAATATTAATGCTTTTTCATTACTCTCCCCCTCCCCCTCCCCGCAAACTGCTGCATTCATCCATTTTAAAGTGGCTCTTTCATTTTTCCCCTCACCTGCCATTTCCCACAGCGTGAGGAGGGAGAGGCAGGTGGGTGGCAGGAGGGACAGTTGAGGACATAATAGTACCGCATCTGTTGCCAGACGAAGCCAAAGCCCGGGCTGCCGCCGGATAACCTGTTGAGGTAACTTGCAAAGCCCTCAACGATAAAAGCATCCCTCCTGCCGTGGCTGCCGCTTTCCCGTCGCCGGTGAGGGGACTGCACCTCTTAGGAGGGCTTTTCCCACTCGGGTTTTCCATTCTCCCTCCTGCTCCTTGATGGCGGGGGCTTTGCAGCACAGGTGGTGGTATCCATCCCTTCCCAGCGCTTGCGATCAGGTATTTCCACCGCGTTTGCCACTGAGGGCTGTGTGCCAGGATGTTGTAAAATCAGGAAACGAGTAGTCTGAATTTGCCCTGCTCTTCCCACAATTTGGAAAAATGGCATAAAGATGGTGTTTTTTTTTCAAAATCCTAGCCTCACTCTTTCGCATTCTAAATGTGCGAAGTTAAGTTTATCTCAGTGCCACTACTAACTGTAACCAGAGTTAAATTAGCCCTCCTGTTAGCTCTGCTTGGTTTTCACTTTTCAACAAGCCTTAGTAAAATAAATCATGTCCCACTTGTCTTTAAATTTCATTATCATGACCTAACTTAATTTGCTATAAATTGTTTCTACCTGAGCTTCTTTGGCTGTGAACTTGCAGCCTCCCGTGTCTTGCCCATTGGATCATTGCCCAGCTAATCAAGATTATTTTTTTCCTTCACAACTCCTGCTTTTTGTATCGGCTAGCTCTGCCAAAGTCAACTTGGCTGTATAACTATGTGGGGACACACAAAGAGCTGAAGTATTCTTGTCTTTAAAATAAGGGTTTTATTGAACTGAGTTTTGGTCTTTTCCTGTCGTGCTCCAGTGCTGCTAATAAAGACCTTTTTTCCCTTAGAATAAATGTGACCTCAACAGTTTGTTCTCATCTTGGAGGCAGCCATTGCGACACTTTCTTTTGGCTCTTTCTTTTCTTTTCTCCTTGGGAAGAATGACTGACCGACTGGAAAATCTCTGCTCACTCAGTATCAAGCAGCTGTGCCTTGTTTTTGTTTTTTAGCACAGCTAGATTTCATGTCTGATAAAAACTGGTGTTTATTTCCACTGAGAAATGTCGATCCATTTTTTTTTTCTTTAGAGCTGTTCCTATTATTTAGCAATTGTTGATAAACAAGTTTTATTTCAGCCCCCTGAACATTGAAGGCTTGCCTCTCACCAAGCTGCTGAGTTGCAACCAGGCTAAATATTTTGCTGAGTAAGGGTCAGAGAACTCTTAAAGGGTTTCAGGCTCCTACGTCAAGTTGTAATAACAACTTGCTATGATCATATGTCCTCAGAAGAGAAACTTAGGCGGCAAGCTTTTTATGGCTTTGGAAATATACTGCATCGTTTAAAAAAAAAAATAGAAGGATTTTACCTGACTTCTGGGAAGCCTTGGGGATGCTCCAGGGCTGTCGTTTCAAAATGAAAACATGCTGATTGTTGCTTAGGTGGAACACATGTAATTTGCAAAGGGCTTTAATGGTAGCTGAGGGCCTGATGTAACTCACCAGCACATTAAAAAGTAGCCAGTTTTTCTAACTCTCATTTGGAGACAAGTGGTAACATGCAGCAGTTTATGATGAGCACTCTATAACATTATCTGCCAGTATAGCCTTTCTTTTCAAAACATACACTCTTGCTTGGTGTCTAGATCCTGGTGGAGCAGGTATCGCCGCTAGAGTAGTTTAACTATTATGGTAGATGTTGGCGCAATTGAGTTTTCTGGGTGCATCCAGACTCTGCTGAAGGCATCCTGTTGCCTCCCGGCGTGGGATGGTACAAGAGCAGCGAGTACAAAAGGTACTGCCTTGGGCACACAGCAGTCTCCTCAGTTCTGACATGCTTCAGTCTGACCTAAATTATTGGGCTCAATATGAGGTTTACTGCTAAAATGACACATCATGTGATAGGCAGGGGGTCAGATTAGATGATCTAATGGCTCCATCTGGCCTTAAACTCTTAATAAGGGAAATGCTGCCAGTACAAGATGGCATTGAAGCTTTCTGCTGCTAGATTTTGCTTGCTTGGGACATCCTCGGTTGAAGCAGAGCTGCAGAGGTTGTACTTGAGCTAATCTTTTCCTCGGCCTTCAATGCCTGTAGCAGCCAGGAGAGCCAAAAGCGAGTCCTGATGAGAAAATGCTAGTCTTGCTTTCATGGAAGTACAAAAGCCCTGTGTCCTAACTCTTCCAGACTGTCACATGTTCAGCTTTTAGAACTAGAATGTTATCTAAATATAGAAATAAAATAGATTATTAGCCCATTACTATGGCATTCATTGAAGGAAAAAAAAGTTTCTCTGGCAAGCTGATGAAAAGGAAATTACAGTTATTGGAAGCTGCTTATGGGTTAAAACATTAAAAGTGGGGATGTGGTTTTTAGTGGCGGGTGGTTTGATATGGTAGAGGTTCATGATACCTTTGCTTGACATCTTTGGTGCAGAAGTGGGAAATACAGATGTGTGTGTGTTGTTGTAGATATGCTCTTTGCTCTCTCAGCTATGCAAGTGGCAATGTGCGGGTTTAATAACCACTGACCCAGCAAAACCAGCATCACTGATCAAACAGTTTCTTCAGCAAGCCCAAATGGCTTGTAGTTAACTCAGTATGTCATTCGATTCCAGAAGGTCACTTGAATGTCTTTTTAAAGTTGCTTAATTGCTTATTGATCTCATAATTATTTCATACTTGCTGTCTCTTTTGCCATTTTCTGAAATGCTTTGATACATCACAATTTTAATATCTTCAATAGAAGATTGTGGTTTTGTGGTGTTGACTATTCACTTTTAAGGTTAGAGCTTTTAAATGGGAATTTCAAACTTTATTGGTTTCCTTTATATACAAATGTTACACATTTTATTTTTCTTGCATTTTTCTAAATCGGATACTCTACTTCTGCATGCCTCTTAAAGGTCCTTTTGTTATACAACTAGCATATTTCAGAGCATAAGGAGCAGAATTAAAAACAGCTGAGGTGCTCTATTCTAAACTGCTGTCCCTTATTGCTAATTTAGCCTGTGTTTTTTTCCCCCCTCTTTCAGATTCTTTCATACAGAATAATTGCTCTGGAAGTACGTTCTTTTTCTTTCTGTGGATATTGTGGATATTAATCAGCTTGTTTTATTTTAGTAGTAGCTTCTACTGCCATGGCTTCTTTCCGTGCAAATTCCTGTGCCATAGATTGTTGCTCTCTGTTAATGTCACTGGGCACTTGTGTGACACTGAGAGAAACGGCCATGGTGTCCTGTGGTGTAACGTGACAGGGTAATCTAGACCCCAGTAAAAGCAAGAGTATGCAAAAGTGGATGCTACACTGCCACTGTGGCACTGCCTCTGCTCACATCTGTATTTCCTTTGCAGCATCTAACCCAAGAAGATGGTCTTATCTGTGGTGACCCATTGTGGTGGTCCCGGGAACCTGCTCTGTGGCAGAGGGTCAGCTGGAAGAAGCAACTTTCAGTCATGCTCTGCTTCATTCTCCTCCTTCCTTCCCTGCGTTACTTTGGACTCTGTAAACGCATCTTATTTCTTCTGGGACTCCCTAGTGCCCGGGTATCTGCTGCCAGCAGCTGTCTTGCTGGCTGCTTTGTGCAATTGCTGTCAACTTTACAAAGCTGCTAGCATGTTCCTTGCTGAATGGTCCCTTCAGGTTTGCACGCTTATTTCTGCCTTGCTGACTTTATTATCGGCACAGCTTCCCCAGCCTAATTACAACTTCTCTCTTCCCCCTGCCTACTAAGTTGCAGGAGCGTTTGGATGAACCTCAAATGAGCCTGAAGATAACAGTATGCAGAACCAAGTAAGCACCCTTAAAAGTAGAAGAAAGGTCTCTGGATGGTTTGAATCTTGCTTATCTTTGCAAGACAGTACCTTAAAGGCCTATTAGTTTCTGATAACGTAGTTTTTGTTACCAGGGGTTAGATTTACACTTTGCAAAATAAGAATGAGATTTTCAATTGGACAAGGACACCATCTGCAGTCAGCAGATGCAGTTATAAAGATTAAGTCACGGGACTTGTCACTGATTATGCTGGTAATCATTGAGGTGATCAGTGTAATTATCTTGAGATCAAGAAGACATTTTCTCTGATACGGTACTGCAGATTTAAATTGAAGGAGCATCCATCATTAGCTACTGGGTGAAGTCAGGGTATGGCTGAAACCAAACGCCACATTATTTTATAATATAGGAGGAAAACACATCAGCAAATATTGTGAAAATGACCTTTTATGTTAAAATCATTTTCTGTTGGATTCTGTCAGATTTATTGAAAACCTACTGCATCGCGTAATCGTGAAAGGCTCCTAGGCATTCAGTTCATAATCAGACTTCAGAACAGACTTTAGTCTGTGTCTCTCTACCCAAGGAAGACAAAGTATTTCCACTTAAGCTTTTAGAGTATGTTTTTTTCCTAGTATAGATCATGTGGAGGATTGGCTCAGCTGCTGCTGAAGAGGGTTTTCTTGCCAAACAGAATGGTTGTTGATGTCACCTAAAATGTGACCGACACTCAGTAGAGTCTAATCCCAAACTCTAAAAATGTTTTTGACTCTACTACACAGTAATAACTAATCTAGAAACAAATTATACGGATAAATTTACAGAACTCTCTACAGACAGTCATTTATCTGTAGTAGACCATTTCCCTTTATTTCCATCTTTAATATGGTTCTTCATGTTCTCATATAGTGGTAAAAAATCCATTTTGCAGATGTGTTTGCTGAGCATATCTTAAGCCTGTTCATTCTTCTGTAATTGTCAAGCCAATTTCTTGCAAATATAGTGATAAATGTTGTTCAGGAGATGATAGTATTTATCTTCTATCTTATGCCTTTCATTTTTAACTTACTTCATGTTTGCCACTACATATACACTGTAAGTGTATGTAATGTTTTGTTTCCTTTTTCAAATGGCATAGATACACATACAAAATGTTGTTTATATTTCCCAGCAGGGTATATTGCTCAGGGAAGGGATGGGAGCCTTTTGTAGTCTACATCATATGAAGAGGATGCGGGAGATAACTGAGAGAAGCAGGTGGCACTGAACATTTTCTAAAAAGCAAGTGATGGTGACAGTGGAAGAAAAAAACCATAACTCAGCCTTTGTTAGGTCTTGAAAGAAAGAGGTCTAAGGGCATCCCCGACAGCCATTCCTTTAATTTCCATCAGGCATATCAAATCTCATTCCAAGAAATGTGTTGCCGCAGAAGACTTCCAAGAGCAAAGCATCACAGGAAAGATAAGAGATAATTGGTAATATTTTTCTGTCATTGATCTGTTATTATATCCGCTAAGCTTCACACAACTATTTATCAGCTGAGAGTTATAAAATAATTCCTGACTTCAGATTAAAAGGGAGAAAAGTCAAATACATCTTTTAACATGAACCCAACCCATCAGTCTTAAAGTGCTGATTCATTTGCCCACGCAGTATAATTAGGTAAGATGTTAATCTGTAATAAGGAATGATACATTCAGTGATCTCACAATCAGAAAATAATTATAGCCTAAAATGTTCATGTGGCTCTCCTCAACCATTTTATTACTCCGTGACTGTTAAGAGAGCGTTTTCGTAGCTTAAGATCTGTAAACTTTTACCTACACAGTTTGCTTCCGCAACTGTAAGTGGTTTGCCATGAGCAGTTGTTAGAAGGATGTCTATACTGGAAGGTTTTGGGGAACAAAATATCGACTGGCATTCTGAGTCCTGTCTTAGGAGAGATTATAGTTTGAGTACATTTGGTGTTTCATTAGATAATGAATCCATTATGTAATTGGAGTTCAAGCTCACAGTGATTAATCATGACATTTCAATTATTCATTGAATCAATGATCTTTTACACCCCTTTTTTCCCACCTCATTTGCTGTTGGCTTCTGTTAATTTCTCTTCTTGCTGCTTTAGGACTTCATCTTGCCGTGTTCTGAGATCCTGAAAATCTTCCACTGCCAGAGGCTTTCATCTGGGAATTTAAATCACCTGGCACCTTGCAAGCAGCTTTTGGCATCTCTCTGGTTTGGTGCTTCATAGCATTCTAGCTGCCTACCTGCAAGGTAGCTGTGCCGTGAAGCAGCCAGGCAGCCGTGCTGCGTTTGAGGAGTGCCGGGGAGAGATGCATGAAAGACAGAGGTTGCCAGCACCCTCGGTCCTGAGACTCAAGACCAGATTCTTGTTTCATCCGCTAAATTGAATTTCCTGACAGTGTCCTGGAGCCAGAGAGGGGGTCAAATCACCCAACTTCAGTGTCTGTGCAGCTAGTGAGATTGCCCTTAGCTGCAGTGTGCCACGGCGTCTTCCCCGCTGACAGTACACAGGCGACATTTTTTTAAAGGATTGTATTTGTCCGGAGGAATTCACTTGGTACTCAGGAAATTTCTTGTTCTGTGGCACGCAGACAGCACAGAGATCAGAAGCAGCTGTTGTGTTCTCCTTCGGGACCTGCTGTTCCCGCTCAGCTCCAGCTTGCAGGTATCCTCACCTTCTAGCTCAGTACCCACTCGAGTCAGTCATGTTGCCGTGGTGTAGTTTTATCATATGTCCATAGGGAAGTGAACAAAAGTACCTTTTTTTTTTTTTTTTTTAATTACTGTTATTTTGATATTGTCACTTTGGAGCCATCATCTAAATCTTGGAGCAGATTTAGAGTAAGAGGAGGAAGGAGGCTCAGCATTTTTATATTAGTCATCTTGTGTTTTTGAACAGTTATGGTCAGATTCAGCCCACAGGTGTTGGAGGTGCCAGGCATGATTTCATGGAGGTTTTGCCCCCAATGTGCACAGGCTCTGTTGGCCTCTAGAGGCTCAGCTGCTCACAAACATGGCACGCAGATGTACGGGACAACCCAATGTGTAGCTTACTGGAAAGTCAGTACTAACCGGTAGTGTGAGATTGATTAAGGATAGGATGTATGGAAATAGTTCTTCCCATGGATATCTTCCCTGTTTTGACTCTTCATAAATATGCTATCTGCAGTTATTTGGGAGTAGTGGTGGCAAATCTCATTGGTTCTGGTAAAATTGTCCTGTCCTCAATCCTTTAGCAAACTGGACTTTTTGGGTGGGCTATCACCTATGAATTTTAGCCTTTCGTTTCCAGCTTATGGCTGTCTAGTCAATACTAATTACAAGGTAATATTTTTAGAGGTGAGCTAGTGTATGGCATTTTATGACAATATTAATGGCCAAAAAAAAGAGTACAGAGACATAAAATATAGTTCTTTATGAATGTAGAGAGTAAGGCAGGTCTGTGTCTGTGTGTGCTGTAACAAACAGACTGGCATTACAGGATGAAGAGTTCAAGGAAAACAATCCATTAAAAAAAGGAGTATTTTCTATTTCAGTGGGTGATTTGCTAAACTTGATTTAAAACAAAAGTATTCAATGTGGCAAAGTTAAGACCTATTTTAATAGAGAATAGGAGACTAGATTTATCAATGAGTATCTTTTCTATATACCAACATAGTCAATGTCTTAAAGAGGGGAAAAAAGTTATAATAATGTCAGGTCTTTCAAAACTATAAAACGTCCCAGTAATTGTCTGGAAGTCAGATAAAACAATGATGTTTATACAGTGTTCCCTTTTAATGGACTTTTAGTTATCAAATTTTAATATTTATTCAAAGTGGAAATTTGTGCTAAAGGATGTCTAAAAAAAGAGCCCCGTAGGAGTCTCTATTTCCTGGGCTTTTCTAAATCTGTATCAAACTTACGCTGTTTGCACACAAGAAGGTTGTTACTTTGAAGGCTAGGAATTTACTTATACTGGGCTTGAAAAGTCAAGCTGTTTTTTTAGGGATCTCTTGAAGGCTTATTGGGTGCGCAGCTGAAGCTGAGCATTTCATTTGAAGATGACAGAGCTGCACACATGAATATGAGCAGTTTATAGATCTGTATGTGAGTTGTACAGACTATGCGTGAGGAGGATGTGTGCAATCCACCTGCAGTGTGGGGGGCCAACAGTTGCTCACAGGGACACCTTTGGTATTAACTGAAAAAAACAGTGAGGTGCCATTTGGAATCTGTTTTCAAATGAGGGTGTCTCCAGGTACTGTGCCTAAAGTTAGTAGCAAGGTCATTTAAGTTTTCCAGCTGTACATCATCAGAAGCGTGGTATGGCTGGGCAGATGAATTGTGCACCAGAAACTATGATCCACATTCTTGGGAATTTTTTCCAATTTTTCTGGAGGTTGAAAAGTGACAGACCAGACAGATTGAGTGCAATCATGATGCAGCCAACAGACCACCCCCTGTGGTTGATGTGTTGGCTTCTTCCCTTTTGCCTCTTGCCGTTCTTGCTTGCTTATTTGAGCATGTGAGCTACAGTAGCAAGAAACGCCTCTCTAATCACGGCACCTTTAGTAACCACAAATACAAACTGCGTGCAGATGCCGAGCATCTCTACTTAGCTGTGACCCCTTTGACATTGCTGGAGTAATGGATGCAGTCTTTTTCATCAGGGGATCCAGCTTTGAAGACAAGAGACTTTATTCTAGAACCTTACATTGTTGGTAGGGAAAACGGAGTTGCTATCACTGAATTTCCTTCCCAGTGAGACGTGTGTGCCATGCAGCTCTCTGCACACAACCAGAGCACGGTGTAGTTGCTTAAATGCCAGTGTAGACAGAATTTAGCTTATGGAATCTGCACAGATGATCATGCATGAGATGGAGTTACCACTTGGCATAAGAGAGTAGCAGTGACAACCCTTTGTAGCCAGGCTTTCTGACCTAGTAGCCACATCGAAATCTGTAGGTGGCTGCCAGCTATGCTTTCCCTTTCATACTGGACTCCACAGGCTTGCCTTGCTCCTGTGCCCTCCCTGCTTCCCCTGGGATGGCAGTGCTACTGCAGTTGCCCTTAACATCACTTATGCTTTTGGGACACCACCGCTGCAGTCCCTCTCCATCTGCTGGGCATCTCGCATACTTCTGCCTTTTGTTTTGTTGTAACTCATTTTGTGCCATGACTTTGTAGGCCCATGCACTCTCTGAACCTGAATAGGAGGATAAAAACTTCTTGTACAGCTGGGACTGTACTCTACCCATTGACAGTGCTGCACTCTCCAGTTCTTGGGGTTGAGCTCCATGGGGGCAGATAGCCCATCAGCCCCTGGAGTGGGAAGAGGGAAAGGAGAGAGAATACTGCATAGTGGGTAGGGACAGGAGCATGATGGAAAGAAGCATGCTTCCTATGCTCAAAAGGAGACCGTGCTTCAGCTGAAGCTTGATGCCGTAACGCCTGTCTTTTTTTCTCAGCATTCCATGACATCACATCCCAAAGAAACAGCATCTTCCAAAACACCAGCAATATTTATCCAGTTGTTACTGCTAGAAGAGCACATTCTGCCCAGTGCCTGTGGTGGTTGGCTTAGGGAACCAAAATGGTTTTAGGATCATGTTTTTCTTCATTTTCTTATTTCTTCTTGTTTGTGAATGATGACAACAACAAAAATTAAAATCCTTCCGTGTCTCTATCACTGAAGAGTCCTTATAATCTGTGATCCAGCAAAAGCTAGTGTGGTACTGACTGCAGAGGGCTGCTGATGATTCTTCTCATCAATGTTTGACCACAAGTAAGACAAGTGATGATGCTGTGTGTAAGACTGAGGGTCTTAGGTTGGCACGAACTGTGGGATATTGTTCTACAGACTATTTGTGGCCCTCATTGCTGTGATTTAGGACAGAAATCATCCTATCAAGACATTTATATTAAATACATCAGGTCATGATCTTGTCTTTATGATGTGCGATCTTGCTTGATGAATAACCATCAGCAAAAGGGTGATGTTTTTGATCCCCTCTCAACAGAAATGTTTAGGAATTCACTTGAAAATGTCTAAGAATTCAGGTGAAATTCAAAGTAAAAGCATTGTGATATTGGAGCAACTTGAACAAAGGTATTTGGCTGTCACAGGTAATTTTTGCAGTGCTAGAGAGTAATCTTTGAAGCACCCTGCAGAAATCTAGATACACAATGTATGGAGAAGACATCTGGTGAACAAGGAGAGACTGAGTCTCTGTCTCTCATTTGGAAGATAAAAATTTCCAGGAAGAGTGTCATCAACAAGGGGCTCTGATGCAAGGTGATCTGGACAGTTGAAAGTGTCTGTGTTTGAAATACTATAGGCAGGATGCCTCTTAAGGCTGATTTTGGTCTCTGCTTTTGAGTCCTTGGCAGTGGCTGACCTTCAAGTGCAAGGCACTGGAAGCTGCTCCTTACTCTGACTTTTTTTATGGGGTCAGAGGCAGTGTGGAGGGCCAGTGGCAAACTTACATACGTGTCAGAACTTGGGTAATGACTGAAGGGCTGCCATGTGGACTCTGAAATTCAGTTTCTGTACCATAGTAGAAACCACTTGTATTTCCCTTTGCCCTTCTCTTTTAAGTCTGTTAAATCAGACATCTTTAACTATATATATGATTGATTTTTTTAATGCATCTTTTGTTGTCTTAGCATTGTCCTAAACAACCGAAACTCTCAGTCTGTTTCACAGTGTCACTTTTATGCTGTTCTGAGTGACGGCTATACAATTTTCTGTACTCCTGGATCTTGCTCTGAGAACACAATAGCATAAGTTAATACTGAAAGTAGTCTTGTCATGGACTTTCCATGTGACTTGGCTAAGGCTGCAGGCCATTTTTTCCAGATGGGTAGTTGGGGGCACTGATGCTTCCTTACATCACTCATTTCTTGTGGGGAGGAGTTATTTATCAAATACCTAATTTATTAATATTGCATTCTGGTGTTAAGATACAGTCTCTACACCTTGCTTGCTGGAAAGGTGAACATCTGCAAGTACTAGACACCTGAAGCGCAGTAGAAATCTTTCTGTGAACTAAAAGCAAGTGTACTTTCCATGAGGATTTCAAGATTTGTAAGTTTTCTTGCACTGTTGGATATTTGTACTGAGTGAACAGTCTTGGGGGACCATGAGAAGAGGAAAGCTTGAAAACCAGTTTAAATTGCAAGACTATAAAGAAATATTTTGTGTGATCTTCTGTCTGTAGTTTTATTGCCCTGCAATATTTGACTTGTACGTCAGGTTTTCTATGTTTGTACTTGTATCTTAGAAATGTACACAAAATGTCTTTTTATGCCATGCTGTTACTTGTGCTTTTAGTACTGCTGTCATTTCCCTGTGCCTTCATTTACTTTTTAATGTTTTGCCTTTTTTTTTTATTTGCAGATTTCTAATTAATTCATGTATTTGTTTTAATTCTGTGTCTTCCATCCCTTTCTCTGTAGTCTTTAATGTTTCTGACTGGTGTATATCTCTTGTCTTTATTCCAGCTTTCTTATCTTCTTCTTTATCTATTCTGTTCCAAGTAGAGAAAATTAGATAGATGCTCAAGAAGCCGAAAATCTTCCTTTTGGCATTATGAATGTGCAGATCCTAGTTCTCTTTTTTTTTTCCCTTGTTGCAGTCACTAATATTCCTGTGAGTCAAGAAAGTCCTTGCTGTAAGTTGGTGAAACCCAAACCTCAGATATCCTTTGGATCTGATATTCTGATTATGGCATGAACAAACCTGTTTCCCCTGACTGATGCTCAGTCCCATTGGGATTAATTCACTGAGAATTTGCTGAGCCTTGTTCTTGCTCATCTAAGTTTTGTTGACTGGGCTATTAGTTTTAGGTTTAAACTTGTGTTTGCTCTTTCTAACAACTTAAAACATCAGGAGTTTTTCTTCCTCTTCATCCATTTACTTAGTTATCTCTTTTGAAGAGGCATTGCTTCATTAAACACTTCCCTGCTTAATCTGTAATGATCCTACTTCTTCCACTTGAAACACATTAATACATTAAAGAGAAGGAGCTTCATTTGTCTTCAGTGGGATGAAGAGGTTCCACGTTGTCTTTGGTGCGTTGGGCCTTTGTGACACATGATCTTTCATGACATAGCTGCACTGTGGAGGACTCTGCAGGATCCATGGCATAATTCCAGGTTGGCAGGGCTTTTTTAGTCTGTGATGAAGTGAGTATGGTATTTAATCATCACACTCTGGTGAGAACAGTGTGATTTTTATGCTTCTACAAAATTAAGCATCTACTTCAGCTCTCTGCTCTTTCACCCCAGTCCGTTCCAGTGGTAGGACTCCAGTGTCATTGGTGGAAAGCCATTGTATACAAGTAGTCAGTGACGAGACGTTTATTCTATGATGATGAGCTGGACCACTCATCTACTCCTTTGGTGCAGCACGGTAGTGAGACATGTAAAATGTAAAGGGAGAAGAAGATACGTGGCTGTTTTACCAGGGGACGGGCCTTCTTGCGGCAGCACCCAGGGGCTGTGGGAGGGAGGAGCAGCTGCCAGCTCCAGCTTGGCCTCCGAATGGGCTGCACATTTTAGCAAGTACTTAGCACTTTTGGGCAGGCTGGGAAAAAACAGCTTCTGTAACTTGTCTCTTTCTGTAGCAGGTTTCTATCTGATGGGGAGACCAAGAACTGCAGCGACCAAAGAGCTGCCGGGAGAAATGGCAAGGACAGACCCAGTGCAACCGGCTTCTTTCACGTACACCCTGTTTCTTCCACAGAGGTCCTGCAGGACTCTGTGTTGGTTGTGGAGGTGCTGCCTCACCTCCAGGTCCTCATAGGGAGCTTTTCATGCTCTGCTTACTTTCCTTCTTAATGGTTCACATTTCCAGGGTTAACTTCACAATTTCTTGTTGCTAACGATTTCTTTTCTTTTTAGAGTAGAAGATTGCCACATTATGGAGTCCAAGTGTAAATTTTCTGTTCAGATTCCTGGGCCATCTCTCTCCTAATCAATAGATAAGTTGAAGAGTAGTGGTGATACACTACTACTCTTTGCAGTAGTTGCAGTAAGAGTGCTGAGCTTTTGCCATTCCTGAGCCATAGCAACGGAGTAATCGTACATAACGTGCATGTTATTAAGATGTTTTAGTTTTATTCTGTGGGGTTGCTGACATACTAAGCCTCAGCAAAAGGGTTAAATAAAACTTGAGCTATGGGTTTGAAATACTGCATGACTCATCTGATGCATATTACTGTGATGTGCCAGAAACTGCAGTTAGTATGTGAGTTCTGCAGGCAAAAATGATTGCAATGCAATTTCTTCTTTTCCCTGTAAAATCACAGATATCCTTCCTGCAGGGATTTTGTTGCTCAGTAGACTACACTGTGGGTTCAGAAAAAAAAAAAAATTCATTTATATGGAAATACAACCTGAAGGCTGCAAATACCCAACTTGCTACAAAGGCAGGGGGCATGTACATGAAAACAAATGGACCTGTTCTGGTTAGAAAATTCATAGTTTACCATAACAGGGGAAAAAATAAATGAGGTTGTCTTTGAAAACTTATAGGTCAGCATTTCAGACTTCTCTATTTGTGCTCCAATTAAAGGAGAAAATGGAAAAGCTTCTGGATGTTTACTGTTATTAAGCCAACTTGAGAGGGGAGAAGCAGAAACAATATATTTCATACGTTCTATTAGCAAATTACATGCCATGAATAAGACTCTTTCTGTTTGGCTCGTACATAGGTTTGTGTGAGTTTTATTTGGTTTGGGGGTGTATGAGTTTTTGGCAATTGTTACATTTCTTTCTTTATGTTAAATTAAAAGAAAATTGTCAAGAAAACTGAAAGTAGAAATTATTTGTGTGGGTCTCACAGCAGTATCACACAAAATACTGGGAGGTGCAGGAAATCCAGAGGTCAAAAGCAGAAGAGAGGAGGGGGAGACAAACGAGGAGATGGTGGATGTTTGTGGTGTCTCGCAGCAGCATTTGGTTTACTTAATTTTTGTTTCTTGATATAGTAAAAATATTTCCTTGCTGAAGTACTTTGATTTGGACTTAAAACAGCATAAATTATTTTGAGATAATTTTCACATTAACCACCACAAATTCCTCGCTCTACCTGTCACTGTTGCTGGAGATCCAGCTCTCAGCTCCTATTAATGCATCTTCTACTTTAGCAATGGAAAATGTAATTGAGTTTTATAGGTGTTTTAGAAAAGTCTGTGATAAAAACAAAACAGTGCCGCCTCTAATAAGTATTGAAGACCAAACCTGTGCAATTTCTAATAAATGTAGTCAATCCTGTTAAAAATGTACTGGAGATTTCTGTACTAAACTCAGATTATAATGCTAATAGGAGTTACCTAAATAAATCCTCTGGTGCACTGATAGGATAATAAATTATTTATTTAGTGTTGCACTTCATGTTGACTTAATTTTATTTCTATTTTTTTTAATGAAAACAAAGTTGGGATTGGAGTCTATGGTATAAGGAACGTGTTTTCCTTCCTCTTTGTAGGTGTGCTTCTAAGAAGAGTATTGACCATGAGGAAGCCCACGTGTTAGTCAGTTTTGACTAATCCCACCGAAGAAAATGAAGCCACGTTTCAGCTTTGCCGATCCTTTTCCCACCACTGTTGGCTGAATGAGAAATGGTCGTGTGATTATGCTGACACCCCAGCATGCATTTGGTAGACCTGTGGTTAACTCGTTCCCTCTCCATGTGTCTGCTCTTACAAAGTTTTGTCCTCATGATACTGTGCTTTCATTCTGCCAGTATGTGCCCGAAAGGCTGCCTTTGTTCTCACTCCGGAGGTCTGAATGTCAGCTGTAGCAATGCAAACCTCAAGGAAATACCCAGAGATCTTCCTCCAGAAACAGTCTTGCTTTATTTGGACTCCAATCAGATAACATCTATCCCCAATGAAATTTTTAAGGACTTGCACCAACTGAGAGTCCTCAATTTATCAAAAAACGGGATTGAGTTTATAGATGAACATGCCTTTAAAGGGGTGGCAGAAACCTTGCAGACTCTGGATTTGTCCGACAACCGGATTCAAAGCGTGCACAAAAACGCTTTCAACAACTTAAAGGCCAGAGCCAGAATTGCAAACAACCCATGGCACTGTGACTGCACGCTGCAGCAGGTGTTGAGGAGCATGGCCTCCAACCATGAGACCGCCAACAACGTCATCTGCAAGACTTCTGTGCTGGATGAACACGCGGGGAGACCATTCCTCAACGCTGCCAATGATGCTGACCTCTGCAACCTTCCTAAAAAGACTACCGATTACGCCATGCTGGTCACCATGTTTGGCTGGTTCACCATGGTGATCTCATATGTGGTTTATTACGTCCGGCAAAATCAGGAGGATGCAAGGAGGCACCTTGAGTACTTGAAATCCCTGCCAAGCAGGCAAAAGAAACCAGATGAAGCCGATGACATTAGCACTGTGGTATAGTATTCTGAATACAATGACTGCCTTTGTGACGGAAACTAGATTTGGATGACACTAAAACCAGAGGTTTACTTCTAATGTCCATTGTAAACATTAAGACTTTAGGGTTTTTTTTCTGTTTAACTGAATTACGCCACTGTTGAGCTTTCTAACAGAAAGTTTTGTCTGGGTGGTATACTTTAATTATTTCTCTGGTGGTATCCTAAAGCAAGTCAATTAATATGTAAACATTAGTTTAGACCCATTCCACTATTTAATAACGAAATTTATTTTTTTAATTTAAAAAACAAATAAAAGCTTAAATTTGAACCATGTAAAACAGAGTAATTTATTGATCAGAAACCTGTACAGTGCCAGAGCACGCTTGGTTTGATCAGTGCTCGCGAGGTAGAAGAGGAGCGATGGCAAAGTGGGCTGTGAGAGGTCTGGGAGCAGAGGGTCCCCAAAGGGCACTTCTCTGCCTGGGTGCAAGGTGAAGAGCTGGTGAACGGTAGCCCATTTGGGGGGCTGCTCGCCATGCGGGAGAGCGGCGCAGTGTGGGGAGAGCAGAGTGCCCTGCCTCCAGATGTAAGGGACCAAAGCTTGGGTAAGACCCGGAGGGCATTTCGGCAGCACTGGGGAGGAGCCAACAAGAAGGAGCTGCATGCAGGGCATTGAAGAGAGGTAAGTGGGGAAATGCAGTGGGTTTTCATCTTGCACCCACTTACTACCTCCCATGAGCTTCAGGCACGTGTGCCCAGCACTGGGGAGGACAGCAAGAAAGCAAGGCCAAACGTAGTGTACTGTTCAAACTAGAGTACCACTAGTGATGGAGGGAAAAAACCAAGTTAAATAAAATCAGTCTTTTTAATCTGTATATTGGTTTGTAACTAAAAGTGGCTTTAGTTTTTAGGGTGCAGCCTTTTCTAAAAAGCTGAATTAAATAAGTAAATATATAGGCTGGGTGTATTCTATTGTGTTAGAAAATATTTTTGTATCATTTTATGGATAAATGTTTAGGAAAATATAAAGCCCATGCAGTTAAACTCGGCCTTGAATATGAAATGGATATTTTAAAGCTCTGCTGTCTTTAACATGATGGTTTTCTCTCTTTATAGATAAAGTTTTCAAAGGGAACAAATTCACAAGATTGTATTCCTCTTGTCCTTTATTACCATAATAAAATGATATTTGTCTCTCAGTCCCTATAGATCCTGTCTAACTGACATTGGAGTATGGATTGCAGAAGTGTGCATTAAAAAACGTGCGAAATGCTGCTTTGCAAAAACAAGTGTTAAAGGACAGCCTTAAAAAAAATTAAGAAAACTCCAGAGTCATCTCTCCCATTAGTTTATCCATTATTTCTGTTGCAAGTATATTCTTTTATATTTTGGAAGGCACAGGTTTTTTTAATCTTCTTTCTTTCAGAACATTATTAAAACAATATGCAAAATTTATTCAAAAGCAGCTGAGAGAACAGGGGGAAAAAAGACTTCATTTCGTTATGAATGTGCATAGAGTTAACTTTTTATGTCATCTTTGTGGGCTGAGTCCTGCCTGTGTAGCTGTTCTTGTGACTGACTTCGCTATTTGCGTTGTTTTACCTTGATGAACAGTTTTGGCATATTAAGAGAACGTTAACATTTGTAAAGGGCACAGTCTGCCCAAATAATACTTGCTCTCTGATACTCCTGCCTCCCTTCCTTTTCCCCACATTTTCTAAGGAGAAGAGGCTGTCGATCACACATCCTGCTAAGTTTGCATTTTATATCTTCCTTTTTTCAAGCTCTATCTTGCTGAACTTTCCAGCACCGCTGAAGTGGTGCCCCAGCCCCCTGAGCTCTGCGTGGCCTCCCGCAGGAGCCAAAAGCAACAGGGGTAAATAACGCCTGTGAATCTGAAGAGACCAGGTAATAAAGTGTTATATTCTCCTGGCAATATAACAAACCCTACTGAATGGGACGTGTAGTGCCTCTCTGTAGGCTGGGCCAAGTTCATTCCTGATATAATTCTTCTAATTTCTTTAAAATCTCCTTCAGGGTAAAATTTGTCTTGTTTCTATTGCTGTGTTCCCCAAGTGGTATTTCGGATCCGAGCCATTATGCTACTTTTGGAAAAAGCAGGGGGGACTAGCTAAAAGAAGGGACTGAGCTGGAGGTACTAATTTAATCAAGAATTCAGTGCTGTTTATTCACAACTAAATACAGGAATTTCTCCACAAAATTTGGACAAAATTATTTAAACAGCAATATTTACAAAAATCTGGACAGTCTTAAAACACTTCAAAACACTTGCAGGTTTGCTTTCTAGCAGCATTTTTGTTTGTTTGTTTTGTAAAAAAAAAAACAAAAACAAACCTCTTCCCAAAACTGACTGACAAAACTATAAATAATATATCTTTATTTTTTTCCATTTTTACACTCTGTTACTCGATCCATAAGACTGGTTCTGGAGCTTGTACAGTCTTGGCCCAGCTGACCTTCTGACTCTATGTGTTTAAATCCTGACCAAAAATAGTTTAAACTAAGTTAAGCAGTACTCTGTGGAAAACCTCTGGAGGGACGGTTTCATATCAGTTCTCCAGGTCTACTGATGTTCTTTAATTGATTCCCTGTCAAACATCTCTCCTCACAAAACATTTCCTTTCTTCTTTTAAAGCCAATACTGAAACCTGTTTAAGATCTGAGAATCAAGGCAATGCTCTGGCAACCAGTAGATGCAAACTCATCAAGCTGTATTTCGCTGATGAGGAGAATTACTTAAATCACTGTTCCTCAGCTATGTGGACTTGACAGTGCTAGTATTCCTGACAACTCAAATATTTGAGCTACATGTCTTTGTTTCATTGAAAAATAACAGAAAAGAAAGATAAAAACCTTTAGCATATGAAGACACTTGTTTTTATCATATTTACTGCACACCTTTCTGTCCAAAACTAGTGTGTGTAGAAAAGCTGACACTCTGGCCTTTGAAGTCAATGGCACAAACTTTTAAAACTTTGATTGCATAACACTTCAAGGAGTTACTTTATTTACCAAAACAGGTTTGTTCAAAAATTATTAAATTGGTATATTTTAGCTGTGATACCTTGATACATAAATACAAATGAAAGGAGATAGATTTTTCCATATTCACAGGAGATAGCATATGACAAAAAATAAAGACAAATACATAGCACAGTGATTTTTAATGTTTTTTTTTCATTAGGATGCTTCAGGAAAAGTAGGGCTAGGGCTCAATAGGTTAAATATGATTCCTTTCACTACCCTGATTTTTAAAAAATATTTCCTAAGTTTTGTTTCTGCAGGGTAAAGGATAACTCTCTCTAATTTTTTTTTTCCCTTAAAACTAATGCTGATTTTTCTCTGCTGATTTTCTAGTGTTACTATGCTCTGTGGGTAAGATCTGTGGTGATGTATTTGGGCTGTGTGTATTTAGGCTTATACTTTATACTTTTATTCTGTTCTCAGTTTTGTACAGAATTAGATCCAGATACCTTCACCGTTAATGTACATTATGTTTTTAAGTCTTTAGTAGCAAGATTTTGCACTGCAATTGCCATAACTTTCAGGGGCTGAGCACAGACAGAAAGTGTGATGGTGCAAGTTCAGGTCTTCCCAGGGAGGAGAGAGGAGAATTCTGGTTTACCAAAGAGATGCCACGCAGAAAATCCACTGCAGTGTTTTTCAGTTTGAAAGGGGCAAATCGTAAGCATTAGGAAGCAAGCAAAAAAGGGAAAGTAAAAGGGACAGCTGGAGGCTAAAATGCTTGAAGTTATTGTGGAGTCTTGCAGCATGTTTCGATGTGCAGTGGGGTCTCTCTCTAAATAATTTTTAAAAAGGGTGTCCCTCTACTCCCACACCTGGAAAAAAGCTAGCATTGCTAAATAAGAGTAAATGAGATTCTTGGGAGTTTAAAAAATGGTTTTTAAATTGTAGGAGTGAAATCTGAAGAAGGAAAATAGAAGAGGGAGCAAATTCTGGCAGGGTTAGATGTAAAGCCATAGTATGGCCAAAACAAATGTGAACGTTCTTTTCCTGAGCAAATCAGAAACGAGAATCCCACCTTGGCAAGGGCCAAGAGCTGTGTACTAAGGGAGCCCTTGGATAGACTGGGCAAATGTGTTGAAAGAAACTAGACTAGCGTGTGAGAAGGGGAAAGAAAAGTCATCCTACGAATCAGTTACTGGTTAAAACAAATCAAGAAGGAATTGTCTGTTTTCTTGAAGGAGGATGGTCATTGAAATTTCTGAGAAGGTGTCCCAAGATCTCAGAATAGGACCAATGCTGTGCAACATGTTTCTGAGTGATCTGAAAAAGGGAGTTAATAATCAACTGATAACATTTGGGGATGATAAGCAGTTACTGAGGGCAGTCCAAGCTACAGCTAACTGTGAAGAAATACAGAAGGTTCTTGCATTTCTAATTAGGTTAGCAGATGATGATAAAATGAAGGTTGGATTTGGTGTAAATAATTGCAAAGTACTGCAGATGGCACATCCTTAGCTATGAACACAAGGATGTTCTCTAAATTGGCTGTAATCAAATGGAAAAAATATCTTGGAGGCACAGTGGGAAACTCTTCAATGACAAACACCAGAAATTATTAGGAGGGAAATAGGCAGCCAAATGGTGTGGTGGAACAGCATGATAAACCGTCAAATAAAATCTGTGATTAACCCACATCTGGAACATTATTTTCAGTTCAGGCTCTCCTAGTCTCCAAAAAAAGGTAGATCTGTAGTCTCCAAACTACAGAAGACGCAGAGAAAAGCGGTAAGATGATCAAGGATATGAAGTTGTTTCCACAGGAGAAGACATCAAACATCACCAATCATGGTGATGAGATGCCAGAAGAAGACATGGTAGAAACTGGAGTAGTACACAACAGGTAACTTGAGAAGGACTGATCTCCATTTCCTGCAACAGAAAATAGAGCAGTTCTGATTAAAGAATACCACGCAGCAGGTGTTGGATATGTTGTTAATGTTTTTTGTTAGAAAGCACGCATTAAATGATAAAGTACAGGATACTGTAGAGAGGAAAACACATATTCAAAGGTAGGACTCCACAAATTTATGGAAGCCAAGGTTGCCAGAGGTTATTTAACACTGCTAACATTGATGTAGAAACAATTCTCAAGAAGGAAAGCCCCTGCTCATCCTAGGAAGCGGGGATGGTTTCCCTAGGAAAGGCTCACAAGTCTGTGCTTCTCTTATTCTTCTCCGAAGTGCTGCTGTGAGTGTTTCTTGAAGAAGGGGAGGTGGGCTTGGTTTTATGGCACTGATGCTCTCATGCATCCGTCGGGATGCAAACCATGCTGCACTGCCCTCCCTGTGAGGCAAGACGGGGCATTTGTTGGGCAGACAAGGAGGTTTCACATGCATGGAGTGTGAACGGAAGCCCAGGAAAAGCAAAATCACGTTTAACTGTGGGTGTCTCCTCATGAATTGCATCGCTAACTGCCGGGCAGGGTTCAGGTGCTCTGTGCTGAGTTTCGCCAAGACTGTGTTAACTAAAGGAGTGACAGCTTTTAACTGGGGACCTGTGGTATTCAGATCTTCCTTGACACATCGAGGTGTTTTGATCCTACTCTTACAGCTCACCTTGTGGTCCATCTAGAAAGGACGGGGATTTCCCTATAGGTTCTTTATTAAAACAAGGCTAAAGCCATGTTTTTCACAAAGAAATCCCTTCATTATTGTCTGTTTCTCCAAGTGAAAACTGGTGTGATGATTTAATGAAAGTATGAGTACTTCACAATGCCACCTGTGATGGGGAAATACCCTGGCATCTTTAGTTTTGGTTTGCCCCAGTCAGTTAATTTGAGGAATGACACCAGCCAACAAGCGTTAAAAACAGTGTACGTGCAGTACCATGGCAATACATGAGGTAGGTGGGCTTTGCATGACAATACACATGCGAGCATATATATGTTTGCAGGTCACCTATACAACTCTCAGATTCACTCATGTTTCCCTGCAGTTAGCGCATGTGCATGAGTGTGCCAGATACATGTACACACACGTGCACGCGGATAAAACGGGAACTCTTCTGGATGCTTTCCCCTGTTTAATCATGAAACGGGTCACTTTGTTGCTTTGATGACATGCTTCACACTGCTTCCAAGCCAAGTACTGCTCCGTCCTCAGCCTTTCACAATGCCCCCCTGGTCCCAGCACCAGCTGCGCGTGACGTGAAAGAAAATGGGGTGACTGGCACAGCTCATCCTCTTTCTCAAATCCTTAGTCAAATCCATCGGTTGCCATATAAAGCTGTTACAGACCTTTGTGAACAGCCTTTGGGTTTTCCTTCTGGCTCACAGAAAGCAGTACAATTTTCTAGAAATAGAAATGGGTAGGGGGTTGATGTAATAATGCCTTTTAGTTCATAAGAAACAGTCCTGTTCGTAAAAACCTGAGAGTGCAAATGTGGCTAGCGTCCCCGGATCTGTTCTCATCTTCTGCACTTGTTAGTGAGTAGGTTCTTGGCATTACAGTGTGTTTGGCTTTATTTTTCTCCTAGGAGATAGTTATGCCCCTTGGAGGAGATTTCTTGAGATAGTTGTGAGTCTGAATACAGCTGCTAAATCCAACAAAAGCTCCAGAATTAAAAAGAATAAATAGCTCCAGAATAAAAAGATGATTTTAAGCTTTCCCT
>NW_010526351.1:51188-60977 GCF_000687285.1 Phaethon lepturus
TTGGGAATTCAAACATCTGTATTATTCTTAATGCTGCTGTGAGGTTTCAAATGCACGTTGTGAGCATCCTGTTGGTTTGGTGGGGCAGTCTGCAAGCAGATTTCATAAACACGCAACAATCTCCAAAATCTGTTAGTAGCAGATTAAACTGGTCATTGGGAGGAGGAACAAAACCAAAAAAAGTCCATATATTGAACAATCTGTTTAAATATCTTTATCCTTCACAATTGTTAGTCTCTGCCTCGTAATCAAAGTTTGTGATCACTAGGCATTTTCGTAGCTCCGTCTTAACTTGGAAAAATAGGTCTTTTTAAACACATCTGTTCTAACACTGGTAGTATCTGACCTGACAGTACTAGTATTTAAAAGGTGATTTAAGTTTAACATATTAGCTAAACCTTGTCTGCACTGAGGTCTGTTCGTATGCCTGTCTGCATATGTAGAAAAAATTATTTAGGTATATATTAAAAATTATACATTTTCCTTACATAGCTGTGGCTATGAGACCGTGCTCTTTCAGATATGCTCTGAAAGTTTTTAATATAAAAAAGCAAGGAAAAAATTGGAAAGGAAAAACAGACTCCAGAACTTTCAGGTCCTCTTCATAAATCAAAGCTAGACAAAAAGGAGAAAAAAAGAGTCCTAGCAAAGCCTATTCTTGTTTCTTCCTTTGAGGCTTAGCTTTGTGCTCAATGCTGCATTTTATGGCTCACCAATTTTTTATTTCTGTACCTAAGCCAGATTAACATTCACTTTCAGCAAACTCTCTTATAAATGGAGTTCTCGACAACAGAAAATACTGAGGCGTATCAAGTTGGCTGAAAAAAAACTGTGACTGCAACAAATAAGCTTTCTAGACAGTATTTCTATACCCTGTTAATTAAATCTAGTGGTGAAGGAAAAGGATTGTTGTTGCATTAAGATAACACTACAGAAATTTCAGATTCTCAAGCAGATGCTGGCTTTTATATTCTTAATGTGGCTGTGTATGGGGCAACCAACACACCTTTTTGCTGCCCTGTTTCAGAAGCTACGGGTCTGGCTGCTCTTACAGAACACAAAACCTCTTACCTCTTTTCTCATGCAGTCACTGAGGCGCGAGAGCTTTGGGAAACGCCGTACCTGGGAAACGCCGCCCTACAAGCAGTTGGCTCAGTCCCACCTTAGCGCGGGCAGCCGCGTTGTTTTAGGCCGTATGTAAAAGGAGGGCAACTGCTGTTTGGATGACTTCTGTGACCCTTCTTGAGGTGACTCGGTTACCACTAGTAGCAGATACACCCCAGCTCAGGATCCCAGACAGCTCGTCCCTTAAAACTATAGGGTGCTTTTTTCTTTCTTATTTTTTCCTAACGGGGCATCCTGACGTGTTGATGAAATGAATTATCTTCATAAGCTGATTTCAAGGCTACTTTTCTACAGAATGACACAAATCAGTTTTGGGACATCAAATTCTCCAGTACTATAAACTGAAAAACACCAGCACAACCAGTTCGATTTTCGAGAAGGGGGTGTCTAACCACATCGCAGCTATACACAAAATGTTAGAATTTTTTCCCTTCTTTTCAGTCTTTTGTTGTTTAATATTACCTTTGTGTTTGAATAACCTTCGTAGCTCTTCATGCTGAATCTTCAGCAAGCTTGTTTGCACTTATCAAAAATTATTTCCTGTTGCAATGAATGGCAGATCTCACTGGGAGATAAGTGCATGGGTGGGTGCAGATTTGGTCTTTTCTCATGGTTTTTACAAAATTTGTGAACTGATTAATATACCAGGGTTTTTTATGATGAAAATTAGATATGATGTGTATACACAACATTTTTTTTAAAAATGGCTGATCAATAAAGGAACAAAGTGGAATTTAATGTATTTTATTCTGACGTTCTGAAGAAAAAGACAGAGTACCTATTTAGAAGAGCTGGGCAATGTATAAAGGTATTCTTTCAAAAGACAAGCTTTGCAGTACCTTGAAACATTTATTTCTCTTCAAAAACTGTGGAAACCCTGAACCTATAGTTGCAAATACCATTACTAGATGCAAATTGTAATGCTGAAAAAAAATTATTTTTATATAATAAAAGAAAATCAATGTCTATCTTGGCTTCTCACATTGTGATGTACCAAAATTCCTGGCTGAACTTGAATTTGTGCTTCCTTTGTTAGCAGACTTCCTTCCCAAAGCCAGGAATGCACTTTGGTCTGTATGTAAAACAGAAGTTTTGCCGTTGCCGTGGGGCCAGCATTTCTGCAATAAATGCGTTATTGATACTGGGTGAACTGAGTGACTGTTTTGGCAATTGCTTTTGTACTGAAGGGGTTAATGTGGGTTTAACCTCTAAAAAATGGCATCATACAGCTCTGCAGTGGTGCACCCTCAGAGTTCTGGAGTGCCAGTGAGGAACTAGCCGTTCCGTATGCTGGCGGCAAACAGCAATGGCAGTTGTCTTAACTTTTTGTTGTTTACATGATAAAAGACAGATGATGTCTTTTTGTATTTGGCTGTACATAGACCTCTCTGGAATTTGTAAGTGTGTTGTGTATGACGGCAGGCTTTTTCAGGGTAAAAAAAATGGTATTTAAGTGGCTTGACTGCATGTTATTAGCCTCCAGTAATGGGTGACTGTTCAGCCAGCACCACCCACAAAGTTACTTTATAGCGAAATTGCTGGAGTCAGCAGGCTTCTGGAAAATAACCACCATTATTGTTTAAATACTTGTATTCCAGTATTTTTCCACAATTACTGCTGTTCTCCACCATAGTGTCCTCTGTGAGCACCACTGTGGAGGTGAGCAAAAAGTTGTCTTGGAAGGAACAAGCTCTAAATTTTCAGGCTCTCCTGAGGGGGTGGAGGAAAAGTGGAAACTACCTCAATTAAAACCCTGACAGTACATAATTGTGGACCTGAGGAGACCTGACACACATTTCATGCCTGGCCCCTGACTGCATGAGCAAACAGCTGTACTTAGCACAGAGGACAAATGGTTTGGGCTGAGAAGAATGAGTCATTCAGAGCTGAGCTGCTTTTCCTGAAAACCCACGGAAATTCAATTATTAAATAGGCTTTACATTTTGAAAGTCCTGCAGGCAAGTCTTTAATCAGTGTTGAAATGCTTTTCCTTCTGATGGCAGTAGATTTGTTTTGGCACAGCATGGCGGTGACTGTAGGTATGGCAGTCAGTTTTAGCTGGTAGAGGCACATGGGTGATGACTGCTCATGTTATGTGACCACAGCGTTAGGTGTCTGATGAGTGTGCTCCTTCTGCTGCAGGTGTTGGGTTGAGCACAACGGAGAACCAATTTTTCAGTACAAACTGGGAAGATGCTGATGAAAGGTGCTACATGGCCTGGCTGAAGATTTAGAGAGTGAGCAGATGGCATCCCTCACTGCAGGCATGATGAAGCTGTTCCTGATAAACCTGGTTGAAACACCAGTTCTTATCCCTCGTGGAAAAGTATATTGGCTCATGACACTTGGACTTTGGCTGTGCCAGCCTCCTGTCCCCATGGACATATGTGTGCACTTGCATGGGTGCAGTAACATTCAACTTGGCTAGGTCTTGCTGGTGGGAGAGGGGAATTTATAAGCCCTACACTGTGAGTTAGTGCATATACAGAGGACGGGCTTGGGTGGCAGCCATATCCCAAGGAAGCTATCCACCCGCTTGTGGGAGAGGGTCGGAGGGTACTTGCCCTGGTCATGTGCTATTCCAGTTTTGATATAAAAGGTTTGTGATTATTTTGCCTTCTGTCCTCTTACTGGCCTAATACTGGAACCTTTTCTGTAAAAATGAAGGCAGAGTAATTAAACAACTGCTTGTCACTGCCATAACGCAGAAGCATTTAATTACTGCATGTTATATGTCAGATCAGAGCCTGCCAGGTTGCTTTTACCTGAGGCCACTTCCCCGGGGCAAGGTGCCAGCCAAGTTCTCGGTGCGTCCCTGCCCGACGGCGGGGTGCCTGCCTCTGAGCAAAACACGCCTTCTTCACCTGACAGCTACACTCGGAGGGTTCTCCGTGACCTTCAGCAGCAACTGAAGGCAACACAGCAAACTGTCCTCCTGTCTGTCAGACATTGTGCGTTTCCACATGTAAACTTCATTTCCTACCAGAGAGGAGACAGGCAGCAGGGCACGGGGGTGTGGGGGGAACCTGCTCCTTGTGCTCCCGGGGCGAAAGAGTAGCTGGGGTGGATGAAGGAGGTCTTGATTTGAAGTGCGGGGTTACGGGAATGCCTGGAAACGCCAGTAAACCCCAGAAACCTGGCAGTCTGTGTACGGGAGAAGCCCTGAGCTCTCTCCAGGGGTGGGAAAGGCTGAGGTAAGATGACTACCTGGAGAGGATGCTCTGCATGGGGATATTCATTCACTCGGGGAGCTGCGGCAGAAGGAGAGGGGGATGCAGAGAGAATTCCCCCGTTCAGTCATCATGACCCTTGCTGACATCACAACTTGTTTTCCAGCTCCCATAACACCATTGCTGCTGCTCCCTGCTCTGGAAAGGCTGTTTGGGAGCAAGGCTGAGCTGGGGGAGAGGGATGTTAAGATGTTCATGCTCCTGATGAGATCAGTTGCCCAGCCCCACCCGGCCTGCCCAGAGTGTTTCTCCTTTGCCACCTGCAACATCTGAGGCCTCCTTGGAATGCAGACCTGGATTGGTAGGAGGTATCCCACCACTGGACCTGCTCCTGCTGCAAGGCCGGTTCCCACTCAGTGGGGTAGGGGAGAAAAGGTGCCAACCGCTGCCGTGGCTGCTGAGTTGATCAACCACTGCCACGTTGCCACCCCAGCAGCTCGCCTGATGCTTCACTCTTCCCTGCACGGCCCTCATCATCTCTGAAGAGGAAAAATATTTTTCTTTTCAGGCAGTGAATTATAAATAATGTCCATGCTCTGCTCTCCCACAGAAGGGTGTTTAAACCAGCTGTATGTGTCTTTTGTTTCCCTTTGTGTTTCAAGTGAAGATGTAGCGAAGAAGGGAGCAGGCTATATAAATCAAGTCATTTGCATCCTTCTCCCTGCTTTGTCTGTCTTTTTAAAAATCCATAAACTGGGAGACCACCTACCCTGCTGTAATGCCTTCCTGGGTGAAATCTGAAAGTGTAGAGTCAGATCCTCACCTGCAGTAATTTAATGTAATGCCATTAAAATCAAAGGAGCTGTTCTTATTTATCACAGTGACGGTCCTCTTGCAGAAAGCATTTTTAACTGCCAGTATCCTCACTGAGCATGAGGGAAAGAAATCCGGGATAATTTGCAAGGAATATTTGGCCTGTCTAGTTTAAAGGTGCTGCTTGTTCCTCTTTCAGTTTTGCCTAGGGGTTCCTATGAGAGAAAAAGATACTGATACAAGGGTTTGGGTTGGCACGAGTTTCTTTCAGAATTGACTTAAGCTGTCAGGGCCAAGTAGATCAAGAAGAATAGCACTCAAATAATGGTAGCTTCAAGGCTTTCTAGATAACAAAGAGAATCTAATTTTAATTATGATCTTCAGTGAATTTTGAAAAGGTGATATTCTTTCATCAGTGCGTAGAAGGACAACCAGCATCTACATGAACTCCTCTCCCACCGTAAAGGTAGCAGCACTCTTGGCTCTTAGCCCAAAGTCTGGGAAGGCCAATATGACTTTATTTTTTCCTTAAAATTATCTGGTACAGTATTAAAAATGTCATTGCTGGGCAGTAAAGCAGGACTAAGAACGAGCATTTATAATCTAACTAGAAAGTACAAGGGACAGGTGAAGACTTGAGTCTCTGCTCCTTCTTCTCGTAAGAGCATGCTAGTATACCACAAAGACCTGGAGGCAGAAGAAGCAAGAAGCCTGTGCGTGTGTTCAGAAGGCCTATTATGACCATGTTAGTTTTGCTATTTGTTTATCCCTTGGAAAAGGATAAACAAACTCCTCCATTGACAATGGAGCAATTAGTCCACCCTAACATATACATGCATGTAATTGTCTCTCTGTGTGTGAATATGTAGACCTACATGGCAGGGTGAGTGGTACCTTGTAAGTGCAAAATTATGTGTACTGATCCATATTTTCTGATATTTTTCTCCAAGCTTCTTACCCTCCCAACAATTCCTAACATGCTGTTGTAGCAAAATCTTCCCTGAACTTTTTTCATGTCACATTAATTGTTTGTCGGTGAACAGGGTCTGATTAGCAGGTTCCTAAAACTGAACTTGTGAGATGCTGTACCTTCCATGCTAAAACACAAAAATATTCTTCAGTTGATTCAAGACATAACTCCCTACCAGTTTGGAAGCACCTCCCTCACCCAACAAGATTTTAAAAATTTAAGCAACTTTTAAAGTATCAGTCTCAGTCTTTGTCTTAACTTAAAAACTGTAGTTTTAGTAGTAGAGGATAATTGGCTTTAGTGGTTATAATGCTAGTATTATATGCGTTGCTTCTGTGAGGAATTTACAGAGGAATAGTTAGCAAGCAGGCATCCTGCATTTAAAAATAACCTTGTTTTGCAGGTATATATAATTTGTTTTAGATACAGTTGCTGTCTCTACCTAAGATTCTTATCAACGTCAAGGAAATGAGAATTTCTCTGAGGCTCTTATCACTATAATTCCATGAAATATAGCCGAGTACCGTAAATGTAAACCCGTGTTGCCTGCTGCCAGCCTCTTCTAGGACCTCACCATTCTTAGATGTGAATGTTATGGATGGGAGACCTCTCTGCTGGGGTGCTTGATATCAACAAAGGCTGAGAAACTGCAGATGAAATACAGGAGTGTTGTTCAACTTTTAGGCAAGTACCTTGGTAAAGGTCACCTGTGAAGGAAAAGATGTATGGAGGATGCCTGGAAAGTTGTTCAGAAAACAGATGGTTCAGTTTTATTTTTCCCCCCTTGCTTGTTTTTCACTTTTGAAATTGAAGTCCTACCAGGGCTGCAAAATTTTACAGTGACTGGAGGAATAGCGAAGTGGTGAATTGCCACAGCCAAATGAGATGATGTTTAATATAAGACAGGAAAAGGTTTTTTCAGTCAGACTACCTCAAACTCTGCTAGCATGTAATTTTTTTTCAGTGGCTAATTAACATCAGATAAAAGAGATCTTGAAGTGTTTGATAATAATTTTGCTTCTTCATGGAGAAGCAAGAACTCAAAATAAACATGGATGTTTATTTTGATGCATCTTTTATCAAGGCTTGGAAAGTTTGAAATACTAAACTCAAGGTCTTTCAGATAGGTCTAAAGTAAATATAAAAGAAAATCAAGAAGGTTTTAGCTTTATTCTCTTCATCTGTCCTTTACTGAGCAGTTGTAGTTCAGACAGCAAATAGATGGGGAAGACAAGCTCCATACAAAATAGATATGTTATAGACCCTTTGGGTTGGAAGGGACCTTTAAGAGTCATCTAGTCCAACCTCCCTGCAATGAGCAGGGACATCTTCAACTAGATAAGGTTGCTCAGAGCCCCATCCAACCTTGAAGGATTCCAGGGATGGGATGTCTACTACCTCCCTGGGCAACCTGTGCCAGTGTTTTACCACCCTCATGGTGGAAAATCTCCTCCTTGGATCTAGTCTAAATCTACACTCTTTTAGTTTAAAAGCATTACCCCTTGTCTTATCGCTACAGGCCCTGCTAAAAAGTCTGTCCCCATCTTTCTTATAAGCCCCCTTTAGGTACTGGAAGGCTGCAATAAGGTCTCCCCGGAGCCTTCTCTTCTGCAGGATGAACAACCTCAACGCTCTCAGCCTGTCCTCATAGGAGAGGTGCTCCACTCCTCTGGTCATTTTTGTGGCCCTCCTCTGGACCCACTCCAACAGGTCCATGTCTTTCCTGTGCTGGGAGCTCCAGAGCTGGATGGAGGACTCCAGGTGGAGTCTCACCAGAGCAGAGTAAAGGGGCAGAATCACCTCCCTCAACCTGCTGGCCATGTTCTCTCATGTCTGCTACAATGGAAGGAATATTTGGTGTATGGGTTTTATTTGCTGCTTTAATTTCTTTTAATTCCCCAAAGTTTCAAGATGATCTGTGTTCCAGCTCTAAGTATCTGTATTAGGATCAGAGTTACACCACCTCAAGCAGAAGTCTGATTGAGATTTTGATAAATCTGGCCTTAATGAGGAGACTTAAAGATGGATTATTCAGATTGTTTTGGAAGTCGAGGGGGATTAAAAACTTGTCTTAAAGAACAAGGGTCCTTTAACATCTTCTTAATGAAGGCCCTAAGTTTAGAAATGTCTGTTTAGGAAGAAGATAAAAGACAGAAATCAAAGCATCTTTCTTTAAAATAATAAAAGCAATTCCTCATTTCAAAAATGCAGGGAGAGTGAAGCCAAGCCCAGGACCCCTTCTCGGTGTGCCGAGCTATGTGCTCGCAGATGCTGAGTGAGGGACTATGGGGATACTGCTGCCAGAGGGGTGGGAATTGAGCAGATAGCTCTTTCTAGCTCCAGCTGGGGCAAGGACAAGGTGTGAGTCAGGCTCTGTCAGCCAGTGCGGCGGGCTGTCAACCTGGTCATAAGCTGTCACTGCTCCTGCCTCCATGACCTGAATGGTCCCCACCACACATGGGGCTGGTATGGTGCTCACCCAGTTTATCTGCCAGATCACACCCAGGTGTGGTGATGTTTGTGACAAATGTTTCTTCCCTTTTCACTTTGTTTTGTTTCTTCCTGACAGTTGCTAAACACAAGATTCTGTCCTCTGGATCGATACAGAGCAATGACAAGCTCCAATAGGGTCTAAGGGCTGGGGAATGCTCTGCAGATACATGCAAATCCAAGCTCTGCAAAACAGTCTGTCTTCCCCATTCATGCCAGACCCATAATGAGAGAAAGTGTGTTTGGAAAAGGAATTGCATACATTGAGAACATTGTTTTCTAAATGCAATGTGTTAACTATACCTCTTGTGCATGTGGTTAGCAGGGCTCCAGCATTGTGAAAACAAGACTTAAAGATCTCTACAAGGCATGCAGATTGCTAATGTCCACTTTTAATGAGAGGACACTGCTTTTATATCATGTTTTATAGGACTGTCTCCAGGGGAAAACTACATTTACTTGAGTGACTTGAATGAGGATTAAGGGCTCAGAGTATCTGAATGCTTGGGGCTCATTACAACTGAAGGTCTTGGTGTCAGACATCATATCCTAATGGAGTATGTATTAACCAGCTAGCCAGGAAAGTCTAGATCTAGAAATATGTGACATACTGAAGTGCTTCCATTTTGCTCATCAAATTCAGCATGAAGATCAATTTGTGCATCTGCAAGCTATTCAAAAGTAGCTGGCAACAGAATGGCTTGTTTGCTCAGAGACAAACTTCTGCGGCTTGTTACATGGTGTGTGAGTCCCTGAGTTCACGTTCCTCTCTTGTTTTTGCAATATCCTGGGAAAGAGGTTGGGGAAATAACAGAAAACCTTAAGAGAGACTAGCATAAAAAAATACACTCTGGCACAATTTTAGGATTAAGATAAACTGTGTTTTATGTGGTCTCCTAATGTACCCAGCTGTCTAAACTATTTTCTCTCACCTAAGATCTGTCAATGTTGGGAACATCTGCTGAGGTGATCCACCACTGGTTTTGGGTGTGCCATTGAACAAAGCAAGTGCAAAACATTATAAAAGGGGAATGCAGTATGCTTTTCCTGATCAACTCTATCTACCATAAAAAGACACTAAAGTTCACACAAGGATTTCTGGTTGGTTGCTTAGTTTTGAATTAAATTATCAAAGCTCTTACGTTTCTCTAAGTCCTCAAGCACATTTGCACTTTCTCTCTCCTGTTAGTGTGCCTGTGTCCTGGTTTCAGCCAGGGTAGA
>NW_010526352.1:0-321 GCF_000687285.1 Phaethon lepturus
TCCGGCCCCACGCTTTCATCCTTCATCCCACGCCACCCGTTTGCATCCAGCACCCGCACCCCATGTTCCCATGTGCGCCCGAGTCCCACACTGGCACCCACAACCTGCTCCTCCATCTACATCCAAATCTGCATCCCACGCCCTGCATCCCACGTCCCAGGATGAGGGGATTCGGCCGTTTCTGGCACTTGGAGCGCACGGCCGTGGGGCTGGGGTGGGCTGAGGCCACGCTGAAGTCTGGCTTTCGGAGGACACGCAGGCGCCCACGGGGGCCAGCGGTACCTGCTCAGCTGGCAGCAGCGGGCCCCCCTTGGTTCGCGC
>NW_010526352.1:548-3267 GCF_000687285.1 Phaethon lepturus
CGGCACCGCAGGCCCGGCCCGGCACAGGCATGGCCCCAGCACGGACACAGGCACGGCCCTGGCCCAGGGAGAGCCACCAAGGAACCACAGCTCAGGGGGACACGCTGCATGGCGGGGTTTGCGTGGGGGGACACCGGACAGAGACGGGTGGGGACGGCGGACAGGGAGGCATTGGATGGGGAGATGCTGGACGAGGGCATTGGATGGGGATGTTGGATGGAGACGTTGGGTGGGAACGTTGGATGGGAGGATGTTGGACGGGGACGCTGGATAGAGATGGATGGGGATGCTGAACGGGGAAATGTTGGACAGGGATGTTGGCTGGGACTTTGGACAGGGACGCTGTATGGGGATGCTAAGCGGAGACTGGAGAGGGAGACGATGAACAGGGATCGGAGAGGGAGGTGTTGCAAGGAGACAAGTAGAGATGCTGGATGGGGAGACACTGGAGGGACTGTTGTTGGATGGATACATTGGACTGGGAAGTTGGACAGGGAGAAGTACAGGTACGTTGGACGGAAAGATGTCTTAATTAATATATTGGATGGTGACATTGGCTGGGGAGGTGCTGGAGACGCCGGCAGAGATGATGGGGATGTTGGATAGGGAGATGATGGCGGGGAGGGGATGCTGAAAGGGGAAGAGGTCAGATGGAGACACTGGATGGGGAACTTAGATGGGGAGATGTCAGAGGGGAACGCTGGATAGGAAGGTGAATGGGGATGTTGGATGGGGAGGCATCTTCTTCTTTACCACCTTTCACAGCCTATTTCACCTTTTCAGCAGAAAATAACCCAAGAAATTTACCTTCTCTTCCCGCTTTAGCAACAGGTTGCGTAACATCCAAACGGGTTAAATTCAGTGGATCTTGGGGCATCTTTGCAGCCCTCCCACAACCCTAAACGCAGCTATTCACAGCATGAACTCACTACAATGAAGAACACACTATTTTCTATCCCCAAAAATACACCACCTCAACCCTTGGCTTGGGGGCAAATTGGCAAAGATCAGATTGCCAAACCAAACACTTAATCTTGCCCATTTCGGTGTGATTTCACCCTAAAATGTGGACACCCACTGCGCTGGTGCTGCATCACCGCAAAAATACCATTTTGGGGTAGTTTGCAGTGCTCTGATGGTCACTGAGCCTCGGGACTAATAGCTGTCAAGCAACACCAGGGGGTCACGTGGGGACAGGTGGGTTTTGCGAAGCCAAGGAGGGGACACAGCCGTACCTGGGGGTCGGTGCCGTCGGGGGTCTCAGCCCTGGGGAGCAGCCAGGGCTGGGGGGAGCCCCGGGGGGCGAAGCCATCGGTGAGAGCATCCCAGACCCTGCAGGGAGGTGGGTGGTGAGCGGCAATCCCAATATGTTGCCTCCCAGAAAGTCATCCCAAAACAGCGTACCAAAATGACACAAAACACTGCAAAACGCAGCCCCAGAAACACCCTGAAATACCCCCCCCCCAATCCCCAAACTCCGAGATGCCTGAAACATCCCACAACACCCCGAATGATATCCTAGAAGACCTCAAAGCTTCTCAAAATATCATGATGAAATACTGCTCTGAAATACCCCGAAGTACCCCAAAATGCTGCCCCAGCATTTGAGATGCCCCCAAATGTCATTTTGAAACGCTGCCATCAAACGATACCCCCAAAAAGGCCTCTGCAATGTCCTCAAATGTCTCCGGATGCCCCAAAAGGCCACCCTGAAATGCCCCAGAATGCCACCCCAAAACATCACCGTGATGCCCTCAAATGCCTCCAAATATTCTGAAATGTCCCCAAAGCCCCAGCAACACCCCAAAAGGCCACCCTAAAATACTACCCCCCAGTGCCAAGACCCTCTGAGAAGCCCCCAAACACCTCAAAATGCTGCCCTGGAACACCCCACAATGCCCCTAAAGGTCCCAACACTCCAAAATGCACTGAAATACCCCAAAATGCCACCCTGAAACACCTCAAAATGCCCCCCAAAGCCGCAAAGCTTCAAAATGCCACCCTGAAATGCTCCACACCACCACCCCCAAAAACACCCTGAAATGACCCAAAACATCCCAAAATGCCACCTTTGAACACCCAGAAATAGCCCACAATGACATCCTGAAGCACTGCCCAAAATGCCCCAAAACACTGCCCCAGAACACCCTGAAACGTCTCAAAATGCTGCCCCAAAATACCATCCCCCAAAGCTCTCACGTCCTGCATAATACTGCCCCAACACCCCAAAATGCCACTAAGACCCCAAAATACTGTCCTGAAGCATTGCCCAGAAGCAACCTAAGATGCCTCAAAAAGCTGCCCTGATGCCCCAAAGAAACACCCCAAAGAAACACCCCAAGACATCGCCCCGACGCTCCAAATATCCCCTGAGCGCCCGACATCCCAAAACGCTTCTGCAATGCCCAAAATGCCTCAAAACTCCCCAAAATGCTGCCCTGGAATATGCTGAAATGCCCCAAAATGCAATCACAGCACCCCAAAATGTTGCCCTAAAACACCCCAAATTGTCACCTTTGAAACTGCCCTGAAACACCCCCAAAACTACCCTGAAACACCCCAAAATACGGCCCTGGAACACCCAAAAACGCTGCTCTGAAATATCCCCAAAAACCAGTTGTGACGCCCCAAAATCCCCAAAGGCTCCCAAATACAGCCCTGAAACACCTGGAAACAACCCCAAAACTGCCCCAAACACCCCAAATCTGCCCCCCCCCCC
>NW_010526352.1:3321-7749 GCF_000687285.1 Phaethon lepturus
CCCCCCCATGCAGGTGTCCCCATTCTGCCCCGCAGGGCTGGACCAATTCTGCCCAATTTCACCACAAACCAGGTGCATGGGGTGGGGGGGGAAGGGGAAAAAAGAGGAGGAAAAGGGAAGAAAAAGAAGGAAAAGGGGGGAAAAGGAGGGGAAAGGAGGAAAAAAGGGAGGGAAGGAGCAAAAGGGAAGAAAAATGAGGAAACATGAGGAAAAAGGGAAAAGGGGGAAAGGGGGAAAAGGGAGGGAAAAAGGTGGGAAAAAGGGAAAAAGGGGGAAAAGGGGGAAAAGAGGGAAAAGGAAGGAAAAGGAGCAGAAAAGGGGAGAAAGAGGGAAAGGGGGAAGGGGGAAAGGGGGGGAAGAGGATAAAGACAGAGAAGAAAAAGGGGAAAAAGGAGAAGATGGGGAAAAAAGGGGAAAAGCGGGGGAAGGGAAAATGGGATAAAAGAGGGGAAATGGAAGAAAAAAATGAGGAAGGGGGAAAGAAGGAACAAGGGGAGGAAGAGATAGATGGGAAAATGGGGGATGGGGAAGGAGGAAAAAGGGTAGCAGAGAGAAAAAGGAAAAAATGGGTGGGAAGGTGGAAATGGGGAAAAAGAGAAAATGCAAGAAAAAGGGGGGAATGAGTGGGAAAATGGGGGAAAAAGTGGAAAAGTGGAGAAAAAGGGAGAAAAGGAGAAAAAATGGGGAAAATAGGAAAAAAGCTGAAAAGTGGTGACATGGTGGAAAAGGTAAAAAATGGAGAAAAAGGTCAAAAATGGGGAAAAAAGCACGAAACGAGATCAGAAAATTTCTCCTTGATTAAGGCAAAACCACCCATTTTCCCCCCACAAATGGTGTTTTCGGTCCAACACGCTGCCACATACCCGCACGTCCCGATTCCCTCTACACCACCCCCAAACCGCCTGCCCCCCCGGCCCCAAACCTGCTCATTTTCGGGTATTTATCTCATCTCCCTCCTCACCTCATCCGAATTGCCGCCTAAATGACGTATTTCACAAATTAACGCACAAAAATGCACATGTCAAGAAAACCCTATATTCGTATTTTTAACAAAAATGCAGCAAATAAGGAAAAAACAAGTGATTATGCCCCAAAATTTGCTTTCTTCTGGGCGCTGTTGGAGGGCCGGCACCCTGCTGGGTCAGGCAAGCAGCAGCAGCAGATTTCTGAGCTAATTATGCCAGAACTGGTTAATAATTAGGGAAACACAGCGCCTTTAAGGCCCCAGCCCATCCCCCGCCAGTGCACACAGGGCTCATTCAAGAGGGAGGGGAAAAAAAAAAGCCCTGTTTTGCCCAAACTGACCCAAAAAGACACAATAAGTAGCACAAAGCGGCGCCGTGAGCCGGCTGCCGGCGACAGCACGGCACTCCCGGCACTGGGCCAAACTGCATTTTTTTTTTTCTCTGAAAAACTATCAGTTTGGCCAATTATGAAAAAGAATTCGGCCTCAGTGGATTTTGGTGAAGGAAAAAAAAAAAAAACCCCAACCAAAAATAAACAGATCTGGGGGCTTTTGGGTTGAAAACAACCACTTTGCATGGTGAAAAATGAGTATTAGGAATTGCAGCCTGGAGAATAATCCCAATTAAACACAAAAAAGTCCATTAAAAGGCATTAATGTATAAACATCGCTGAAAAAACCCACACAAACTTGGCAAAAAAAAGGCATTTTACAACAACAAAAAAGTTTTTTTAAATGAAAATTAAGATTTTAATGCAAATGCCACTATATTCTGGCAGGGCTAGGGGGATTTTGCCCCAAATTGTCTGCCCCTGGCTTGATGCAGAGCTTGCATGCTGCAAGCAGGAGGATAAGCTCTACTCACACCTTACTCAAGGTTTACACTCACAACCCCCCGGGGACTCTCCTCACATAGATTGAGCCTGCCGTGACCCCCTGCAATGCAACATGGGGCACCCCATTGTGCCTCCTCATAGAATGCTACACAGCTGCTCCGAGGATGCTACACAGCTACTCCAAGGTGCTGCATCATCACGTCACAGCACAGGCAGCTGATTTGCATGTGGTGGAGATCTTGCAATCATGCAAGGAAGTGCAATAGGCCCCAGAGGGGCGTTACTCATAGGGTACTACACTGCTACTCTGATGGGCTACACAACCACGCTGCAGTGGGGTAGGCTGGTCTGCATGCCATGGGAAGGGCGTGTTCTCATGACCGTGCAAGGAGGCATGCAGGCCCAAGGGTGGCCTACTCACAGGATACTATGCAGCTACTCCACGCTGCTGCGTGGCTACTCCACGTGCACGGGGCTGAGTTGCATGTGGGGTGTACCTTGCTAGTGGGCAAGGAGGCATGCAGACCCTGAGGGAGTCCTTACTCATAGGATTCTACAGCACTATTCCTGACATGGTGCATGACCACACCACAATGCAGGGAGCTGCTCAGGAAAGTCTCGCAAGGGCGCAAGGAGGCACGCAGGCTGCCAGGGGGCTTACTCACAGGTTACTACACCACTGCTTTGATGTGTTGCATGACCACGTTGCAATGCAAGGGAGCCAGTTTGCATGGGGAGGGGAGGTGGCCTTTGCAGGTGCGCGAGGAGGCACATGTCCCCAGGAGTAGGGGCGCCTTACTCACTCCTCATCCTGGAGGCGCTCCTCCTCTTCCTGCGCCTGGAGACGCCCCCGCACAGGGGCCAGACCCTCGGTGGCAGCATCGTAGTTGCGGAAGCAGACGGTGAGCTTCTCGTCGAACTCCTGCACCAGGTCCTCCATTGACTTGAAGCTCATCATCTCGGCCGAGAAGCTCTCCAGTTCAGCCAGTGCCGGGTCTGCAGTGCGTTGTGGGGTCCCCCCATCATCCCCAGGCCCCTCCTCGAACTCCTCCTCCAGGCTTACCAGGGGTGCCTCCATCCTCCTCAATGCTGGTGCGCCACCTTAGCTGTGGGGAGAGGGTGCCCGTGAGGCACCAGGCTACTCACAGGTTACAACTGCATTGTGATAATATCCTGATAGTATCATAGTAGTACCCTGATACTATCTTAGTAGTATCCAGTAATGGCCCTGTAGTAGTGCCTTGATAGTATTGTGAAAGTATCTCAGCAGTATCTTTGGAGTATCCAGGCAGTATCCTGATAACACCTTAGCAATGTCCTGGTAGTACCTTTGCACTACACTGAGAGTATCCTAGTAGCAGCCATTGAATAGCTTAGCACTGCCCTGATGGTGCACTACCACAGGTAGTAGTACCCTGATACTATGTCAGGGAGCATCCCAATAGTATCCTAGTTATATCCTAACAGTGCCCTGATAGTATCACAGTAATATATGAGCAGTGTCCAGATAGGATCCTAACACTGTTGTAATAGTATACAGCTAATATCTTGGTAGTGTTGTGGTAGTATCTTGGTAGTGCAATGTCATATCCAGATATTACCTTAGTGCCATGTTACTACGCTGAAAGCATCTTAACCATTATCTGCTGTAGTATCCTGAGAGTACCCTGATGCTGTGTTAGCACTGCTCCAGTGGGATCTTCATAAATAGTATCTTAGTATCAACCCTGGAAAGATGCCGGAAATATCTTAGTAGTGTCCTGATAGCATCCTGGTAGTGCCCTGATAGTACCTTAGCAGTGTTCTCGCAGTATCTCAGTAGCATCCACATAGTATCCTGACAGTATCTTAGTGCCACCCTGAGAGTGCCTTAGCACTGTCTGCAGAGTACCCTGACGGCATGTTAGTAAACTCCTGGTAAACATCTTAGTAGCATCCCAGCATCCCTGAGAGTATCTCAGCTGTGTCTTGATAGCATCACACTACTCCCTCACAGGGTTACTGACAGTACCCCAGTAATACCTTCGCAGCAGCCTCATAGGAAGCAAATAGTAATCTAGTAGTAAGCCCAGTAAAGGTGCCACTACCCCAACCCACTCACCCAGCCCCGGTCACACTTCCCCTAGGGAGGAGAGCAGAAACACGCCGTGCTTTCTGGGGGAAAACCTGGCCAGATTGGGGTTTTGAGTACTGCCTGTGCACACGCGTGCGTGTGGCATGTCTGCATGCCCGCTGCACACGCGTGCACCCCCGCAAGCGTGTGGCACTGGGTGTGCACGCGCCTCCACAGGTCTGTAGCATGCACCCCGTGCACGCACGCACCCCCACAGGTGTACGGGGTGCACGTACACCCCTGCCTGTGGGCACCTGAGCACAAACACGCGCACGGGGCGCGCGCGCACGCTGCGTGTCTGCAAGGGGTGCGTGCACACACAGAATTTAGCACGTCCCTACACCGGGCACGATGCAGCCCACGCAAGGGGCGCGTGCAGATGAAGGTGCGTGCACGCACGATGCGCACGCACGCGCAGGCGGTGCACGTGTGCCGGGGTGCGTGTGTGCACCGGGGTGCAAGCACACACTGCGCACACGTGCACCTCCTCCCGCACGTGCCCCGTGGGTGCGTGC
>NW_010526353.1:0-200 GCF_000687285.1 Phaethon lepturus
GGGGTGTGTGTGTCTTCCGAGTACCCAAAAATAATGGTGGTAAAAAGCTTTCTAGGTCCAGCCGTGTGTGCGGGCTGTGTGCCTCCCACCCGCGCCGTGCCGCGGGGCCCCGCTGGCAGCCTCCTCCTCCAAATCACCAGCACCCTGATGCGCTGTGGTGTCTGCTGTGCTGCACCTTCCCCGGAAACCTCTCGGCAGGC
>NW_010526353.1:220-3216 GCF_000687285.1 Phaethon lepturus
TCCGGAGGCGGCAGCCTCCAGCGGATTCACGGCGCCACGCGAGCCACGTCCCGGTGCTGTGACGCCCGCCCGGAGGTTTGACTTCTGCCGGTTAAATGTGCTGTGGGACGAGCTGCGTGAGGAGCGCAACTTCTGCAAAACTGCAGCTGACTCTCAGGTGGGTTCGAGGGTCGGCCGCCATGGCCGGCCCGTGGTGGAGGTGCTTTCTCCGTCCTCCCGCAGCAGGTTCCTGCCTCGGCGTCGGGCAGAGAAGGCAGCGCGGACACGCTGCCCGTTCGGAGCAAGCTGTATTCCATGAGCCCGGGTCCCTGTTGAAGAGACTGTGATCAACTGCCCCTCTCCAAGCCACACCGGGCTTCTGAAATGGTGATTTTATAGGCAACTTTTGTATTTGCGGCAGAAATAATAATGATGATAAGAATAAAAAGAAATATAGAATTGCTCTCTGGAAATTATTAATACGTGCTTACCAAGGTAAATTAAAGTATACATTGAAGTATTAAAACGTTAATTAAAGTAAAAGAATGTTGGTTTACATTAAGTATATGCTGATTTTTCCTGGATATGCTAGAAGAGATGATTATTTTGAACTTTATTTAGAAAGTTGAAGTTAATATTTAAAATACAGCTGGAACTATTTACATCTGAAAAAGGATCCAGGCAGACTGGGGGCAAGTAGCTGAGGTGGTATTTTGGAAGCAGAATGACTAGCAGGCTGCTTTCCAGAGCTACTGGCTGCTTTAAAGTTAAGAAGTTCCTTTTTCTTGGTGATGCTAAACTTGCACTGTTCGACTCGTGTACGTGATAGAGAGGGGTTTGTTTTATCACAACCTTTTCAGTGCTTTGCACACTCATTTCTTGTCGTTCTGGTGGTGTTTTCCACAGCTGCGTAAAGCCGGAGGCTGGTACGGCCTTTCCTTTTCTCCACCTTTCCAGCCCTTCTGAAGCGCCCACCTGGACCCAGCGACATCTGACCCAGCATCTTTCCAGCCAGTATTCCTGTGTGTATATTTAACTTTTCTGCCATGATTGTACCAAGGGGTTACACTCGTTATGCTAATGCCCATTTGCTTTCTAGTCAATGCCTTTCATCTTTTTGGCTGACACAGTTTTCCTGCTCCAGTTAAAATAAGCAATAGGTTTGTACAGATGAACCCGGCGGCTCGCATCCCACCGGGACTGCCCTCCTCTGGGGCCGCTGCGGTTTCGGCTGGGCAGCGTTGGCACCGGGCGGGCTGGGGGAAGCAGTGGTTGCTGTGACGATGTGCTGAACACGAACGGGACTTTGGCTCATCTCAGAAATCAGAATTGCTGTGAAATGCATTAAAGGAGCACCACAGTGTCATTCTTCCATAGAACAAGAATGTAAGTAAATGAGGGCAGAAATTTATTCTTCTTCCTTTACTTTTTCTTCTTAGTGGTAACAAACATTAACTGCTGAGCTGAGCCCTCAGCACGCACCCAGCCATCCTGCCGAGGAGCGTCTCAGCCCACCCTGATGAAAATGCTGGGTCACGGAGGCAGGAGTGGTCCAGCGGCCGGAGCCGGGCAGACCAAGCCGGCACGTCCCTGTGCTCTGCCAACTTCTGCGTTGAGCTCCCTGCGGGTTTGCTGCTCTGCCTGCAGTCAAGGGCAGGGCTAGAACTGTGTTTACCAGTCTTGCAGGAGCAGTTAGTTGAACAAGAGGTAGCAGGGATTAAAATAAGCATGATAGCTATGTGGAGATGTGGCAAGAGCAGTCTCCTGTGCTGGCATTGCATCCAGTGCAGTCAGATCGCTGAACATGATCTCATACACTGATAATAAAAAATAATATGGAAAACAATAAAAATATGAAAAAAATCATTATTAAAAGAACCAGTGTTATTAGGAGCTTCTTTTGGAGGTTTTCTTGAGCTGTAGTTGACGTTTTGCTGGGCTGTCTATACATCCTCTGGAATACTACTTAGAAACTGCCTTTTGCTGTAGCAGCGCTGCCTTCTCGTTCTGCTGCTTTATTGCTTTTTGACACAATTCAGCTCTTCAGAAATGCCTTTGTGGTATTAAACCCCAGCCCTGCCTTGGCTGAGGCGGTGGCTCTCCGGTGCCGGGGCTGCCCCATGCTGCCGCTTCGTGGGGCGCAGGGGAAGGTGCGGGACCCGGCGGTGCTGGGTCAGACGGAGGAGCCATGTGGGGCTGGATGTGCCGCGGTCCCACCTTCCCCATCTCGGTACGAGTGTTCAGGTGGGTGTACCCTATGGCAAAGCGCTTGAAGGTTGGTTGTTGGATGTCAGCAGGCATTTCCATTACTGAAACGCTTTGGAAGGGCTCTGGTGAGCTCCAGGGAGTGCATGGCTTTGACGGCCCAGCACCCACAGGTTCCTCTTTCAGAACTCTCCCACACGTCCCATGCAGGTATCCGGTCAACCCTCCTGGGTGGGTGGTTGGTCCTGGCTGTTTGCTTGGCTGCTCTCTGCGTGCCTGGGTGGGTGTTGCCTGCGCTGATGTGGGGCCAGAGGACCCCAGCTCACTGTCAGCCCTGACCCCTGGTGACACTGTCCAGGAGCCATGTGTGTGTCTCTGCTCCCGTGTTGGCTGCGGAGGTGGAAAACGAGCACCCATGGGAAGGACTGGCTCTGATGTGTCTGTGCCCATGGGGGCTGCTCCTGTTCAGCTTGTGCCCGGCATGCCAGCATGCAGCCTCCCACCTCCTGTCATTCCCACGATACCTGAAGATCCCGATGCCCAGAGGAGCCGGTGGCCAGGGACACCAGCAGCCTTTTCCAGCCTGTTCCCTGAGGTGGCAAGTGGTTGCATCCGTATGACAGGTGCTGCTGGAAAGGAAAATCTTTGCCTGCGGGATAACGCTCACACCTGGCATCGCTCCAGAGATGCCCCAGCTGCCAGGGGATGACGTTCATCTACCATATCCCATAGCCTTGGATTCAGCCTGCTGGGCAGGAGCTGGCGAGGGGAAGGCACTCTGCCGGAGCAGGGGAAGAGGTCAAAGACAGCAG
>NW_010526353.1:3247-3485 GCF_000687285.1 Phaethon lepturus
AGCCGCTCGAAGGTGCTGGCGTCCCCGGGCTGTACCGCGATGTGCTGACCCGGAGCACCAGGATTGCCAGGGCAGGAGGAGAGGCAGGGTTGGAGGGTCCGGCTTTGAGTCTCCTGTGCCCTCAGAAGCTGCCTTGCAGCTCGAAGGCCGGTCTGGAGGCCCGGTCTCGGGAACAAGGCTGGCTCCCGAGCGGCAGCGTGGGAGCGGGAGGCGCGTTTTGGGGCCGTGTCTCGCGCAG
>NW_010526354.1:0-359 GCF_000687285.1 Phaethon lepturus
CCAAAACGCCAGATGAGCCCGGACAGATTTATTTCCAAATCCTGACTCAATCACACTATTGGATTTGTAATCACAGGCTCCAATTTTAGTGGAATAAATATACTAACAAAACTAATAGTTTGTTAGCTGCAAGGTAGGGACAATCAAAGTGTCTGAAGTGAAATACACGGCTCCTCAGGAGAAACCCCTACATGATAAAGACATTTAGAGTTTTATTTTTTTAAAATAAATATATAGTGCGGTGTCAAGCCGTTTCCAGCGCGTGCCGCTCACTTGCGCTGCGTGCGTGTGAGCACCCAGTGGAGAGGGAGGGTTCGGAAAGTTCACCAGCGTGTAACTGTCTCCAGCCACTGCACGAG
>NW_010526354.1:396-695 GCF_000687285.1 Phaethon lepturus
ACCAAAATGACTCCTCGGGAACCCAGAGGAGAAGCGGGAACTGTTTGGTGGAGAATTATAGCTATGGGTGAAATTAGATGTACTCAGAGCCCCAAGGCTGAGAGAAATAAAAAGCATTTTAAATGGAGTGTAGAATTCATATTCCTCAGTCACTTCCAATAAATAAATCCTTGACAATTTTTTCTGTAAACAGTGGTTACACTTTGCTCTATTGTCTCCATGTTGCATATTCCAGACAGGAACGTGGGCTCTCGGCTCCAGCCAGGATGCGCTCGCCCATCACCGCCCGGCGCAGCGCG
>NW_010526355.1:0-203 GCF_000687285.1 Phaethon lepturus
GGGGCTTCTCGTGCCACCAAGGGCAGAGCCAGCCCCCTGGGGTGGGCAGGCTGCTCACATGGCTGCTGTGTCCCCCCAGAGCCGGCGCCTGCGGACCGAGGACCTGTGGGACCCCGACATCTCCAAAGAGATTGCGGTGAAGATGTCCCGGTTCCATGGCATGGTGATGCCCTTCAACAAGGAGCCCAAGTGGCTGGTTGGGA
>NW_010526355.1:451-1012 GCF_000687285.1 Phaethon lepturus
AGAGGGGATTCTGCGGGGGTGGCAGCGCCCAGGGGCCTCTGTCCTGCTGCAGTGCTGTCTCCTGCACCCCAGGTACCTGAAGCAGATTTCAGAGCTCACCTTCACCGAGGAAGGACAGCTGAAGAAGTTCAACCATCTCAAGACCTATAACCTGCAGGAAGAGATGAAGAGCCTCAGGTGACCCTGACCCTCCTGCTGGCGCAGCGTGGGGTGGTGGCTGACCCTGCTTTGTTGCCAGCCTCCTGGCAAGGAGACTGGGAGCACTCAGCTTCTCTGGAAAGCCATCTCGTCTGTCCTGTGTCCTGAGAGGGTGCCCTCCAGCCAGGGGCCCTGCACACGCCATGGGGGATGGCTCCGGAGGGGTCCCTGTGTCCCCAGGACAGGGTTCCCGCAGGTTCCTCGCACTCTGGGTCCCAGCTGTGTCCGTAGCTCTGTCTGCCCACACACAGTGGCGGTGGTGACCCTTGTGTCCCTGGCAGGGCCGGCCCCTGCTGAGGCGTCTCTCCCCTGAACTGCAGGGAGCTGCTGGAGTCCACCCCCTCGCCGGTGGTCTTCTGCCAC
>NW_010526356.1:0-3628 GCF_000687285.1 Phaethon lepturus
GCAGCGCGTGCTGCAGAGGGGTCCCCGTGGTGCTGGGGTCTCTCTGCTGGCCCCGAGGGGCTGCACGGCGTCCCCGGGATAAGCCTGCTGGGCTGGCAGCCCCGAGCCCAGCTCTGCTGGCCCCGATTCTGCTTTCCCCCAGCCAAAGGCTCCGGCGTGTTCCCAGGCAACGCTGTAGGACACCTCAGGGCAGCAACATGTGACACATACGTGGCAGCTTATAGAAAGGATTGGGGAGTTTTTCCCCCTTTTATTGAAAATGATCATTTCTATTCTAGTGCAAACACTGTACATTTTACATCACAAAGCAAGAGATAATTTACAGGATACACTCCCATCTGGGAATCCCTCCCGTGGCTTCACACGTCAAGCTCCAGCAGCCTCATCAATCATCCATCCCTGCCATGCTCAAAAATCCCACTTAGAGGGAATCAGCCACCTACTTCTGCGTTGAGAAAGGGGGGGCCTGAGAAAACAGCGTTCGTACAGAGCCGGCGAGAGGAATGTGCCTCAAGACCATTTTCGCCCCTGAATGGTACCCAAACTTAGTGATAACTGGGGTAACCATGGCAACTTCCTAGCACTGCGACCGAAAGTCTACTAAAACCCTGGAGAACTCCATGCTTTCAGGATAAGGCCCTTAATTTGCACATATATTTACATGGTTCAATAAAATACAGCTTAAACATACACGATCGTAAAATTTCGCTTTGGCTTGAGAGTCAACTAGACACTGCCTGTTGGCTGAGGTCATCAGCAATTAAGAAACAAACAAAACCCGTTCATTCGTCCAGCTGGATTCTGTTTAGCAAATCCACGTAAATGAAGCAATACTGTCTTGGACACTCTGGTTTACACCTTGATGTCGCCCAGCTCAAAGGTGATGTAAAGGTCTCATCTGGACAGACAACAGCCCGGTCAGCTGTGATGGCATCCCCAACCAAGCAGCCCAACCCAAGGCAAGACCTAACTAAAACTGGCAGCGCAAAAGCTTACACAACCTTCCCGCAGGAGCAGCCCCATGCAAGTCAATCCAATTCCTCACACAAATAAAGTGAGGAGGGTGAATTTTTATGTGAGCCCCTTCATGTAAACGTCGCAGCGTGGGGGTAGGGATGGATATCTCGGTCCACAGGTGGATAACGGGATACCAGGAGGTTCATGCTCTCTGAACTGTCTCCTTGCTAACTTCAGAAATGGGTGCCTGTACACACGCATCCAAGAAAGCTGCTCAGGGTGATTTTTCTACTGCAGAAAAGGTGAGTAAAGAGTCGGGGAAAGCCACAGGCCACCAAGAGGCTGAAGATAACAGCTGAAACCTCCCAAGCGGATGCTCGGGCAGCCTCAGGCCACCACAGGGCAGCTCGTTCAGGCTGCTGCCACTGCTGGGATGTTGGTGGAGCACAGAGGAGGGCAGTGAGGCAAGGAGAGGGGAGAGCACCAGGCTGAGGCACTCAACAACCACATTACATTGCGCTGGGTCCTTTTCCCTTCTGATCACGCAGGACATGTTCCTCCAGTTTCTTTGTTTGTGTAGGCACAGGAACCAAGAGAGAGTTTCTGAGTGAGGGCTGAGATTTCCAACACGATCACTTGGCTCTAGGAGCTGGAGCCACACTACTTCTGATAGAAATACTTTGGTTTAGAGATGTTAGCTTCTCCAGACTGCAGAAGGGAAGGCTGAAAAAAGGATCAGAGAACATCATGGATTTCTTAAAATGTAGTGTTGTCCAACCTTCCCCTGCTGGTGTTCTGTCTGCAAATGTAACCTGCGATTTTTAGCTTTTTGTTCTGATCACAGTTAGATTACTTATTTTGTTCTCGAAAATATTCTTACAGGGAGAAAAAAAAAATCCAGCAGCAACACACACAATCACCAGCACAGCTTACACCGGTCTGGATTCGGGGCTTTTTTCCCAGTGTTAGCTCAAATACTTTGTCTGCATTTCCATTCGTACTCTGCCAGTTTAATTTTCACCTTCACTTTAAAGAGATTTATTTCTCATTTCCTGCAACATGCTATTTTAGACTATCAAAGCCCACTGTCAGACACCTACATATGCCCAGAGTGTCTGCAGCAAACACCAGGATGGAGACCTAAGACACTCTACTGCAAGTATCCCTCATGACTGAGCTTCATTCTCCTTCCCTTATGGTCCAGCCTGGACCATGAAGCAGCTCTGCTACCTTCAGTAGGACCATTCCATGGCAAAGTCCCACTCGGTTTGGGTGGGTCTCTTGCATGAGCACTGTTTGCTATAAATAAGCCCCCTCCTCCCCGCAAACTTGAAAGAGGCAGGCATCACCAGCAACATGAAAGATCCTAATTTCCTCAGGATGCTTCATGGAAGAAACCCCTTTTGGATTGCATCTCCTCTACTCTTCCTGGAGAGAAGGAAATTAGGTCCTAATTAGCTCTCGAGACCCCAGAGGGAGGACAGCAGGTAGGGAGAGCAAAGGAGAGTGGTTAAGGCTACAGGACAAGCCTCACTGGGCAGGGTTACGGCAACTGGGGGGAGATACGGTCTTCATGTGGGATGTGCCCTGCTGAGACATTACCCGTGCTCAGACAGGCTGGCAAAGACTTTCCACAGGGATGTCCTTGAGTGTTCCCAAGGGCCACACGAACCTATCATCTGACTGGAGAGGAGATCCTCATCTTATTCGATGAAGCTACAAATGTCCATAGGGAAAATCTGCAAAGGGGCATGGCTCCCTCCAGCGCCACTTCTTTGGGATTTCTCACGGGAAGACGTGAGCTGGCCACTTCAAGCGCTGCCTGAGGCTGCTGGGAAGAGCTCTGACAAGGGTGAGAGAGGCTGCGGCTGGAATTTCAATGCACGTCTCCAGGAACCTGGATGCAGCACAAATATCCCAAACATTTTCAATGGATTTTATTTTGTTTAATAAAAAACACCAACCAAGCTTGCATGTATATCTTATATATATAAATATATACAGTATATATAAAACAAATGCATCTGGACAACGCCTTTCCCTGTGGCACAAACTGTAAGGCATGGAAAGGAGTGTCCTAACAGTCCTAATCTTGGCACTACAGAGCGATCCCCCCCACCGCCTCCCCGCCCCGCTCACACCCCCACGTTGGCTTTTCTCTCTTCTTTGGCTTTTCGAGGCAGCAGTGCCGGGAATATTCAAGAAAGCAGTGAAGCGCTGCGCAGCCCAAGGAGGTCTTCCTCACGCCTCGGACCGGTCCGGGCAATCCAGGCAGGATGACCCCATCTGGTTGCGCTAATGGGCTTCTCCCAGACTAACGGCAACGGCGCTGCCTCTGTGGCACAAGGGGCTGGGGGGATGAAGGGTCAGGTGGATACAACGGAAAGCGGTGACCGAACAACTTCTTCTTTTAGGGTGAGCTGGGGCAGGGGGGAGAGGCGCAAGCTTTGCATCTCAGCATGATGGTGGGTGGGACACCTCTACGGGCTGAGATCGGCAGAGGTTTCTTTTTGCAGTCCCATACAAAAATGGAAACCAACAAGGGTGAGACTGTCCTTTACTGAAGAAGCTCGTAGTATATTGAGCAGAAGCAATAAACCTGACAATAACAAGAAAAAAAAATGGTGGCATTATCCCAAAAGGAAGGAGGAACCTTGTCACTCACGAGCGG
>NW_010526356.1:3719-11198 GCF_000687285.1 Phaethon lepturus
TCTTTTTTTTTTTTTTTCTTTCAGCACAAACAAGTTGCGAAGCAGGATGGGTGCTGTTGTATTTTCTCCTTCTGCAAGGCAGCTGCCTCCAGTCGTTAATTGACTGTGGGCACTTGATTCCTCTGTAAACTATATTCCTTTGCCTTCAGTCTCAGGTTGGCAATACTGTTGGCCATATTCATGCCCTGTGCCGGGCTGGCGTTGGTACATGTGGCGGAGTAGGTGGCCATGGCGCTGTGGGATGGAAAGAGAGAAACATCACGTCAGACATGGTCTTCACACCACGCAGGGAGCAGACGTGCACCGCAGTGAGGTTAACCCCTGGGGTTTCCATACCTGCGGGATGTACTTCTTATGCGAGCAGGGAATTACCACTGCTTGTTATTTAACACCCCTGTAAATCTCTCCGCTGCAGTTCACTTACCCAGGGATAGCCAACGTCAAAGTTGGTTGAAGTCAGTAGGAAAATTTCCATTTCCTATTTCCTAACCCAAAAGGTTTACAATGAGGTCAGGGTGCCCAGCCTGCCAGTTAGACCATTATCCTTAAAAGTATTCCCACTGGAAGCAATGTCTTTTTGATGAGAGCAACTGCTGCTTTTATGGCTTATGAAACCACGTCACTTCTGAAACACGTTACATTAAAGAAACACTCTGGGAAAAACCCATTTCAACAGTTGTGATGCTTTTTGGTTTCAGCCTTTTGGAACGAAAACTTCCATTTTTTTCCCCCTCAAAAACTCAGCTGATCGTATAGCGCATGCCTTGAAGGCTGAAGGGAAAAAAACAAAACATTTTTTCCTCCCTTCAAATCATGTCTTTATTCATGAAAAACATTACTTTTGGCAGCGGAGGCTGAACAAAGATCTGAGAGTCCTTTCTTATCCTACCAAAAATTTGCAAATCTGCTTTCCAGACCACTAGAAAACTTGTTTAACCCATGTGTCCCAGTTTTCTGTGAAAAGCAATCCCCCCAACCCAAAAATCAGCGAACGATCCGATGTGTTGCACCTCCTATACATGGGTCTACAGATAAAAACCAGTTGAAAAACACGGAGTGAACTAGAGACGCCCATTGAACACAGACAGCCTGTTCAGGAGGAAACCATAAATGCTCTCCTGGAGGCAAACTCAGGTCTGGTGCTGGCCCTTTCCAACTGCCTGCCCGGGTGCTTCATGTCTGAGGCTCTGGGAAATGCTCTCCTCCATCCACAGCCCTTTTCTTTTCCTTTTTCTCTCTTTTTAAAAAAAAAAAAAATTTCTTCCAGCGCTGACCTCCACGACTGGAGGAGCCTTTGCAACAGCAAATCTTCCTTGAGGGAAGCGGTCATTTGCTGCACAAACAGATCCAGGCCGTGGGCACTCATGCTTGCCCCAAAGTGCTGGTGGCATCTCTCGACTTCGTAGGGCAGAGCTGAGTTGCTGGGAGTTTAAATGCAATCCAGTGCTGTCTGAATCCTCAGCCTCCAGGAGATCCAGACCAGGTAATACTAGTAGGTCCCATCCCAGGCCAAATGACTCCTATTTCTCACTTTAAAATCAGGGAGAAGAACTTCTTCAGGGAGGAACTGTCATCTTTGCATCAGGACTGGAGGAAACACAACAGCTTAGATGGAAAGGACAGGTAAGACCTGTAGATACACAGCTGCTAACACCCATCCAGGGAAAAGCATCGAAAACTCTCCACAGGAGAGCACACATTCAGGACACTTTGAGAGTCTCTGACAGCTACTGGAAGGACACGGAGGATGTACATTGAAATACGCACATCAAAATGTAGGCTTTCTCTTTCTTAATTTATTCCTTCAGAAGAACCCAACACATTTCAGTAAAGAGAAGCCCTCCCACAGCCACGGCAGCCCCGCATGGAGGAGCCGGTGGGGAGAGCTGTGGAGCTCCCCGCACACCCCCAATGCCCAGGGTCAGTTTGACTCTGCCCAACTCGGGGTGCATCGGCTGCATTTCGCTGGGGTCCAGGACACGATGGGTCGGCGTGCCTGGAGCTCTCCCCAGCCGGCCACGCACCTCCCTCCGTTCTCTCTCTGTGGCTGACCTTGGGTTGGTGACTTTACCCTCTCCCCCGTAAGTCAGCAGCAATGCCAGAAGCCGAGCGCTGCCTGCAGAGGCGTTGCAAAGTTTTGCAGGGTCTATAGCTGACGGCCACTAAAGCACCCATTCCCACCCATTCCCACAGGGCGTACCTCCCCTATGGTTTTGTGCTGGAAGAAATAAGAAGAGCCTCAAGGATACTCTAGCTTAGATAAAATAGGATTTTTCAGTTGCAGGTGTAAACTGTTCCCATTCAAAACCCGTATCTGCCCAAATCTGGTCTAGAACTCCAGGGAGCCTCCTGCTCTCAGCTCCCCAGAGGTGTGGGCAAAATTCCTGTTGCCCAGTGAAATTTCTGCTAGACCAAAAATCTACAGGAACACGCTCTTTTAGCAAGTTATTCTGCAAGGACCAGTGCCCAAAAAGGTTATCTCCAAACATCTGCATGGCTTGGAGCGTTGGTCCAGGGACTCTCTAGGGTCTAGCAAGGGTTGAAGTCACCCTGCTGCCCCCTCCCTCCACCCCATTCAGGCACAAAAAGAGACTATTCAGCTGCCTGCTTTCATGAAACACAGAGGAACATCATGTTTCTGAGACCTAAAATCCTTCTTTCAAATATGGCCCATGGAGTCAAAGGTTGTTGGAGTGGGAAGTGCAGGCTGACAGCATGACTGCTAGTCTTGTTTTCTTAGGAACCTATGCTAAAAAATGTCTAACCAAAACATTTCAACTTCAAAAAAATAATAGTATCTACTTGGCTATCTACGTGACACAGATCTGCAAATAGCTTTGGTTGACCTGTGGCTGAATGTATTTGGAGAATAAACACACTGATTGAAAACTTTCCCCAGATCTAAGAGTAAAAACAGGACCGGCCACGCAGCGCTCAGCCCTGCTCTCAGCCCTCTCCCGGACTAGCTGTTAATCAGGGGCTGGTACGGCAGTGCCGGCGAGATGGGGAGGGGGCAGAGGGCCATGCAAACACTCTGCATGGCTCTTTTTCAGCAAGTGTCAAATACTTTAATAACCCTCCTCAGTTCAAAGCTTTAATCAGGCTGTGACAAGCTGGCCCTGGTGCCCATTAAGATGAATGGGATTGCTAAGAGATGCCCAGCAGGATTAGAAAGCCTGGGGAGCATAAAGCATCTGAGGGTCCTGACCACCCCACGTTGCGGAAACCAGCTGCTCTGCTCCTCTGCCAATGTCCCCTACTGCAGGGCAGTGGGAGGGTGACAGTCCATCCTGGTTTGGCGTGTCAGCCAATGGGGATGGCTGTAAACTACAAATATCTTTGCTGAAATGTCTTGGCTTAAGTCAAGGAGAAGGCATCAAGACAGTGAGGAGGATGCGTCTTCACACCATGGGGAGGCACAGCCAGGTCTGGACCTCAGGGGGAGAAAATCATCCCTAAGGCTTTCCCTTCTCCCTTGGTCTCCTCGTTCACACGTCCCAGATGCCTTGGGCTTCTCATTGCCCCGAGCGGCCCCAGACAGCCCTTCCCAGTGCGCCCCTGGAAGTTACCTTTGCAGGGTCTTCTCCTAGAAGCCGTTATGAAGACCCTCGTGTAAACAACATCTTGGGAGGGACGATCTATTTTTAAAAGTGTGAGAGGTAGAAATAAGCCACGAGCGTTCAAGCAGGCATCTGGTACTGTGACCAGAGCAGTCTCAATGGGGTGGGGAAGGACCTGTGCTTCTCTCCCCTGAACTCACCCACCCAAACTCCTGCCTAGGATGCAACACTGAGGAGCGCTTCACAGAGAGAAAGCCTTAACTCCAAAAGGGGGGTTGTGCCAGACAGCAGTCTTCAACAAAGTCCAAAGGAAAAGGGCCGTCTCTAAGACCAAACTGGTGGTCATCTAAAGCATCCTATTCAATATCTGGAGCGGGTGAACCTATGACTTGTTTTTCTGGAGCTACAAGGTGGACGAGTAGGACCCCATGGCACTTCAGCAGCAAACTACCATGGAAACCACGTTTTGCAATTGTGCAAACAATGTTTGGGGTGCAAGAAGGGGGTCAAGGTGACCGAGGAAGAGAGGTCCTGGGACTGCTGTGACTCCCGGAAGCCACTGGGAAGCTGTCTGTGATCAAGCCGGACGAACAGGAAGAAATCCAGCCAAAGGCTCCAAGGCCCTGACCAACTATGTAGCCACTGTGCTAAAAAATACCAACCAACCACATTTTTAACTGCCTACAAGCCAGTTGACTCCCCACAAACCAACACATCCTGTGGATCTTGCATCCACACCCAGTTCCTGCTGGGCTGTGAATGGCACGGAGGAGGACAGGGAGGCCTGTGACATGCATGGACATCCCAGATCCTTTGGGCAGATTGGGGTTGCCACACCTGCAGTTCTTTCCTGCCACCCTTTAAGCAGTGCTGGCTACAGGAGATGGACATTGAACACCAGTCTGCTACCCAGAGACACCTGGTCCTTCGTGTGGGCAAACCACAGCACTGCACAACGGCACAGCTCGTTCACACACACATGCTTGTGCACCAGCTTCTAGGAAGAAATTGCTTACCAGTTCAGTGCTCACCATTGAGGGGAGGGCTGGGAGCAACATGCATGGAGTGAGTTCCCAGCCCTTCCTTGCGCCCCAACCAGTGACTGCTATGGGACAGCCACAGAACTCCCACTTCTGGTCACCGTGTGGCGTCTGAGCCTCCCCAAGCGCCCTGCCATCACCTCCCCCGGAGCTGTGTCCCATTGAAAGGTTTCCTCCTTGCTTTAAACTGGATGCGCTAGGGAAGCAGGAGCAACCCCTTCTGTTTTCATGTACTTCTACCTGATCCTCTTTCAAAACTTCCTGAATTGCAGAGAAAGACCACCAAAAATGCTGCAACCTCCCATGGACCCAACTCCCAGAGAGCCACAATGATGCTGAACCAAGCCCACTCTGCAAGCCTGGCAGTCAGGTGGGATGGGAACAGGTAAGGAAAACCAGTGGGGTGGTCAAACTGCTGTATCCTCCAGTTGTCCCATGCGACAGCCCGTTAGAGCTGTCTGAGGGCCACTCTCAGGCTGCTCTATACTACGCCAGAAACTGGTCAGCCCCTGAGGGTTTACTCACTTACCTGTAAGGCGAGGCGGTACCCCAGGAGAGATAGTCGGTTGGTCTCGGAGCTGGGCGAGGTACTATGGGCTGCTCCACGGCGGTCACGTCCCCTGAGTAGGATTTGAGCAGAGAGGCGTTCTTGCTGGCCAGCATGGCCCTCTCGTTCCGGCGAAACTTGGCTCTCCGGTTCTGGAACCACACCTGGGATAGGAAGCACACAGACCCACCAACCATCACAACCAGCTCTGCTGCAACGCTCACCTTTTCACCACACCTCCTCTGCCCTGCTGGGCAAGACAAAACTCTGTAAAAGCAGGCTGCTTTGGCATGCCTGTCACTGGAAACTCTAATGACAAGATAATCCTTACGTCTGCCCTGACAAAGCCTGCATGTGAGGAACTGGCTCCGCGAGGTCCTTGTAGGACCAGGTCTGTCCTATGCTGTAGGCAGGCAAGGCCTGGGAGTGCTGTACAAGACATCATGTTCCATCGTCTGCTTTGACCTTCAGAAGGTACAGGCTTGCAAGCTAAGAGCCGAGCAGTTCCAGATAGTGTGAGCAGCCTGAGCACAGGACATCCAACATCTTGGCCTTGAACAGACCATATGAACACCTCTGACTGGGCAGGTAGTCAGCATGGTGGCAGATCAGGCCTGGCAGTCCTCTTCAAGGCATGGCACATTTGAGAATGCAATACAGCAAGACCCAGAAGCTTGGTGACATTAGTGTACCACGCAGACCTCGAGGATGTCTACTGCTGTATTGGAATAGCCTGATGGCCTCCCCTAGGCGAGGTCTGTCTGGATACAAGGTGTTGAGATTACCTGAACTCTGGCTTCAGTGAGGTTGACTCTGCGTGCGAGGTCTTCCCGTACGAAGGCATCGGGGTAGTGTGTCCTCTCAAAGACCCTCTCTAATGCCTGGAGCTGGCTGCTGTTGAAGGTAGTCCTGTTCCTTCTCTGCTTTCTTTTCTTCTTCTCTTCTGAGTTCAGCTGATCATCTAGGAGAGACAATTGGTGACGTGAAAGGCTAGAAAGCTAAGAGCCGATAGCAATGGGGTGAATAATCTCAATGGTTTCATGACAGAAAGGGCTTAGGAAGGGGCTTGCACAATTTTAATACCACACCGTGTTAGTCCCCATGTGAAAAGGAGGTGGAAAGCGCATTGACCCCAAGCATTTATTTCCCAGCTCAACTGCATAAGACTCATACCAGCTCTCTCAAGCTACCCCATGCCTCAGCTTCCTTATCTCTAAAAAGAAACAAAAAAGTCCAAAATGCATCTCTCCATTCCTGAGATGATGATGATGGAAACTTTTTCTGACTATAAAGAATCCTGAGCCCCTGTTCTCTTGGCTTCAAATTTCCAAGGTCCGCCCTTACAGGGACATAACACAGCCCTCGGGGGTGAGCATGAGTCCTGCACCAGCTCCTACTGAGTATGAGAAGGTGTGCCTGTCTCTGTGTAAGGCAACAGCTATTATTCTGGGATTGACCACAGCCAAGGTACTGCAGGTAACTCTATTTGGCTTAAATGAGGACTGAATTCTCTTATCCTCCCCACATTCAGACCGAGAGGCGTCAATTCGGGCCGAGATGGGGAGCTGTGAACAAAGAGTTGTCAGACAGTGGAAATGAAGCGTGACCGATACGGGGCTGAACAAGAGACAAGCAAAAAAGCCAGTTCCGCTTGCACGCTTGCGAGCAGAGGATGGGGAAATACAAGTCAGATTGACACGGAGAGCATTGCAATTGGGAAGCAAAAACCCAGTAAGAGGGAGGCTGAGCATAAGCAAGTTGGACGTAGTCGACTGAAGAACAGTTGTGCACTCTCCAGCATCCCCCTTGCCTTGCCTGGGACAGCAAGCTGGTGAGCAACAAACTCATGTAAGAGCACGTGTTGTTTTGTGCCTGGTTTTGTATTTACTCGGGCAATACATCAGTACATCCATAGGGCTGGAGTCTTACTTATCACCGCTGCCTGTGCCTAGAGCCACTAGAGCAACACCAGTGCTGAGATAACTTTGCTTTCCTTGGCCAGTATCTGCTCTGCAGAGTCTCTCCTTTTTTCAGCGCTGTTGCACATGCCGATGTGACGGAGCTACCAATGCACGGGCACTCGCAGGTACTGGAAAGCAGCGAGCGACGGCTCCAGGGGTTTGAATGCTCTTCATTAGGACAAGCTGAAGGCTACAGCATTGGTTTTGCTTCCACCCCACCTCTACTGAAGTATATTCGCTCAACTACAGCAGTCAGCACAGCAAACGCTTCGGTTACCACGGGAAGCCACACCGAAGGAACAGGCCATTGAGGCACCAGCCGGCAGGAGCGGGAGGCCACGGCTGCCGCCGGAAAACAGCCCCCTTCACGC